>NW_019385452.1:65181-127488 GCF_000671375.1 Centruroides sculpturatus | reverse complement strand
GGAGTTGAGTTCCATATTACTGTAAAAGCACCAATGGGGTCCGTATTTCACGCATCGCCATCTTGAATTAACTTATGTCTGTCAAGACCAAAATTTAAAAAAACGCGAACATCACACAGATGAATATGTACCCCTAAGTCTCTGGAACGGAATACGTGCACCAGTGAACCTACAACTACACGATTTATATTTTAAAAATAATTAAATTCACTTAGCATTCAAAACTTGCGAATTTTGAAAAAAACAAATTTGCTGATTAAATACGGACAACCGTTTAACTAAAGTAAAACGGGTTTTCCCCTTGCTATAGATGTCTGCCTAGTTCAGTTCAGCCAAAATCCGTTACAGTTCGCCTTCATTATCAGTTCGAAATGGGGTGGTTCCATAATACCCGCAGTGTTCCGTAATACCTTTTCCTCTATTGTTTTAATTTAAAGTATACGTGATATTATCTAAATAATATATGATACAGCCAAACCTCGATATAGTGCCACCTCCGAAATTGGCACTAAATGGAGTGTAGTGCTAAACCAAACAATTTCACACGAGAGAAATCATTTAAAATAATGAGATCTACACACAAATTTGAGATTCGAGTTGGAAAGTCGCACGATTTAGTAATAATAATATTCTTTGCAATGCAAAATCCTACATTTGGTAATTAAGAGATAACAAAGGATTTATTAATTATTATTATTTTAACGAACTATTTATTAATTATGAGCATGATCCATTCACGAGCATTAATTGGCCGTGTACGAGGCTATATCGAAATTTGACTGTATTTTATAGACTATCTTAAGAGAAATTAGCAAAGTGTCTAAGAAAAAAGATGAATATAAATTATTACGTTCGCTCCTTATTTACGAATTATTTGCCAACCACGTGTTACATTATTCTAAAATGTATTTTCTACGTATTGAAGGAGTGTATAAATTACATGTTATATTTCTGTAACGTTTTTTTTTTTTTAAATTGCCCATCAGATTGGAACTTATTTTTACAGTATAAAAGATATTTTACCTATTTCGATGTAATTCTTGCAATAATAGGTATGACCCAGAATTATCCAAGTGCAGCTAATGAATCGTATACCATGAAGAGGCCTTAAGGAATTTGTAGATGTTTCCGTTGTTAAAATATATTTTATGTTACTGTAAAATGAACACGCTTCGGTAAATCTGCGTAAAGCACCTAAAAAAAATATATAAATAAAAGCAATAAAACAAATAATAATAGAATTTTTTTCATCGTTTATCATAATAAAATTTAATTTATGGTAACTTCTTATCGTATTTTTTAATAAAAAGTTTAAGTTTTGGGGTCCTTTATGTCCGGATCTGGGCCAAATGTCTTCTCTACTTAGATTTATGTGGCCTTAATAGTGTTACATAATACCAAAGTATTTTTAAAATCTATTAATATTCTATGGTAGAATAGTTTAATCCTTATTAATCTAATAATGCTTTACTTCATTTGGTTTATTAAAATACATGAATGAATTCACTAAATGAATAGATATATCTTAATATTTTCTCCATATTCAAAGTTAATAAATAATTAGTTTTGCTTTAAAAAATAGCAGAAGTATTATTAAGATAATTCGATAACAAAAATGAATGCTGTCTCCTTCTAACATTATTGTTATTTTATGTAAAAGTTTAGTTAAATTATGTAATATATCTCTACGTTTTTATAACTTATGTCATTTTAAAATTAAGAAATTTTATTTAAAAGCCCAAGAAAATGTTTTTATAAATAATCTAAAACATATAAATCTAAATATATATATAATTACATGTTGATCGTAATTAAAATATACCTATTTAACACTCTGATAGCTTATTTAGCAATCTAAATGCAAACAAATTTGGTATAGTGGCATTTCAGGACTGGCAGAAAATATTTTCATAAAAGAATTAGTAACTCGTACTGTGGTACTTTTAGCTCTTCAAGCAATAAACATTTTATTTATACAAGACCTGTGCTNAGTGTTCCGTAATACCTTTTCCTCTATTGTTTTAATTTAAAGTATACGTGATATTATCTAAATAATATATGATACAGCCAAACCTCGATATAGTGCCACCTCCGAAATTGGCACTAAATGGAGTGTAGTGCTAAACCAAACAATTTCACACGAGAGAAATCATTTAAAATAATGAGATCTACACACAAATTTGAGATTCGAGTTGGAAAGTCGCACGATCTGGTAATAATAATATTCTTTGCAATGCAAAATCCTACATTTGGTAATTAAGAGATAACAAAGGATTTATTAATTATTATTATTTTAACGAACTATTTATTAATTATGAGCATGATCCATTCACGAGCATTAATTGGCCGTGTACGAGGCTATATCGAAATTTGACTGTATTTTATAGACTATCTTAAGAGAAATTAGCAAAGTGTCTAAGAAAAAAGATGAATATAAATTATTACGTTCGCTCCTTATTTACGAATTATTTGCCAACCACGTGTTACATTATTCTAAAATGTATTTTCTACGTATTGAAGGAGTGTATAAATTACATGTTATATTTCTGTAACGTTTTTTTTTTTTTAAATTGCCCATCAGATTGGAACTTATTTTTACAGTATAAAAGATATTTTACCTATTTCGATGTAATTCTTGCAATAATAGGTATGACCCAGAATTATCCAAGTGCAGCTAATGAATCGTATACCATGAAGAGGCCTTAAGGAATTTGTAGATGTTTCCGTTGTTAAAATATACTTTATGTTACTGTAAAATGAACACGCTTCGGTAAATCTGCGTAAAGCACCTAAAAAAAATATATAAATATATATTTAAAAAATAAACAGATAATTAATTAATATTTAAGATTAAATTACTTTGTTTTTCTTCTTTGTTTTTTAATGTTTTTGTTTTAAAAATCGAAGAATAAATCCTTGGAATAACATCTAACATAGTCACCAACGCGATGAAGATTGTAACGCTAAGTATAAGTGAGCTATAAAAAAAAGATATATATATATGAAATAAATTAATAAGGATTTAAATATTTATATAAAATTTAAGCTTAAATGCTCTTATATAATTAATTACCCAGTAATTATCTGTCCTTTAGACAGAGTTAATTCCGTTTTGATTTCACAATGTACAACACTCACGTTGATCTTCATGTGATGAGATGCTGTCAAGAAAAATTAAATTAAATTAATTTTATTTTATAAAAGAGATGATAATAAAGAGGTATAATTTATAAAATTCGCAAAGTTTAATATAAGACAACATAAGAGTCATTTTTTAAATGATTTTTAATGTCATATATAAATTTTACTATAGAAAAACAAGCTTATTATCTGCATTAATAAACAAAATATTAAGATAAAAATTTCTATTTATGAAAATAACAAAATTAAAAGCATTAGTGTAACAGAAATTCAGTTATCTGTGTCAAAAAAATAGTTTTTAAAATGTAGAGAAAGCATTTGTTTCTGTAACCAGAAGCGTAACCAGAGAGGGATTCAGGTAACCCGTGTCTTTCGTAAATAAATAAATTAAGAAAAAATAAGCACAGGGAAAAAATTTCAAATGTGATAAACTCACTTATACACGTGTATATACTATACAGTACAGTACAATATCTAAGAATTTACTCTTGGCCCTAGCTTTAGAACAGTGTTTCTCAACGGGGGCGATATCGCCCCCATGTGGGCGTTTTTCCATGTTGAGGGGGCGATTAGTAACAATTAATATTTTGGGGGCGAAAAACAATTTTCTGGGCGATATAGTAAAACATTATATTAAGATGAATTAGATATTTTATTTGTTATATCGTACAACAATTAAACAAATAATATTATACTAGTCACTAGTCTATTCAATGCAGTACGAATTTGGCGTTAGCCTTGGCCCTGGGCATCGGAATTTTGAAGTGAAGGGGNCCTATTTCGATGTAATTCTTGCAATAATAGGTATGACCCAGAATTATCCAAGTGCAGCTAATGAATCGTATACCATGAAGAGGCCTTAAGGAATTTGTAGATGTTTCCGTTGTTAAAATATACTTTATGTTACTGTAAAATGAACACGCTTCGGTAAATCTGCGTAAAGCACCTAAAAAAAATATATAAATATATATTTAAAAAATAAACAGATAATTAATTAATATTTAAGATTAAATTACTTTGTTTTTCTTCTTTGTTTTTTAATGTTTTTGTTTTAAAAATCGAAGAATAAATCCTTGGAATAACATCTAACATAGTCACCAACGCGATGAAGATTGTAACGCTAAGTATAAGTGAGCTATAAAAAAAAGATATATATATATGAAATAAATTAATAAGGATTTAAATATTTATATAAAATTTAAGCTTAAATGCTCTTATATAATTAATTACCCAGTAATTATCTGTCCTTTAGACAGAGTTAATTCCGTTTTGATTTCACAATGTACAACACTCACGTTGATCTTCATGTGATGAGATGCTGTCAAGAAAAATTAAATTAAATTAATTTTATTTTATAAAAGAGATGATAATAAAGAGGTATAATTTATAAAATTCGCAAAGTTTAATATAAGACAACATAAGAGTCATTTTTTAAATGATTTTTAATGTCATATATAAATTTTACTATAGAAAAACAAGCTTATTATCTGCATTAATAAACAAAATATTAAGATAAAAATTTCTATTTATGAAAATAACAAAATTAAAAGCATTAGTGTAACAGAAATTCAGTTATCTGTGTCAAAAAAATAGTTTTTAAAATGTAGAGAAAGCATTTGTTTCTGTAACCAGAAGCGTAACCAGAGAGGGATTCAGGTAACCCGTGTCTTTCGTAAATAAATAAATTAAGAAAAAATAAGCACAGGGAAAAAATTTCAAATGTGATAAACTCACTTATACACGTGTATATACTATACAGTACAGTACAATATCTAAGAATTTACTCTTGGCCCTAGCTTTAGAACAGTGTTTCTCAACGGGGGCGATATCGCCCCCATGTGGGCGTTTTTCCATGTTGAGGGGGCGATTAGTAACAATTAATATTTTGGGGGCGAAAAACAATTTTCTGGGCGATATAGTAAAACATTATATTAAGATGAATTAGATATTTTATTTGTTATATCGTACAACAATTAAACAAATAATATTATACTAGTCACTAGTCTATTCAATGCAGTACGAATTTGGCGTTAGCCTTGGCCCTGGGCATCGGAATTTTGAAGTGAAGGGGCGATACTACGTAACGGTTTTATTGAAGGGGCGATACTACGTTGAAAGGGGCGACGATTCGTTAGAGGTTGAGAAACACTGCATAGAGATTACATTCATGGTAAACAGGATGATTGTAGGTTTGCACGTTCTAATTTAGGCCCTGTAATAAAAATATATTGCAGATAATAGCGTAATTAGAACTATTACTCTACTGTCTGTAATATATTTTTATTCCCGCTACTGTATTCGCTTCTAACTCTTAATCTTTGTTTGTTAATATGGACGTTAAAACGTTAAACATTTAAATGTAGAATTCTAATTTTAAAATACTCCTTTAAAAAAATCTCTTTATCCACTCAAATGAGTGGATAAAGAGATTTTTAGAAGAATTTTATTTTAAATTTATTTCACATTTAAAAATAAAAATTAAAAATACAAACTATTTTTAAAGTCAAAATATTAGGGAAAAAGATGAACTCATCTATAAGAATAAATATTATATTTTAACAACATCAGATAACTCTTCTTGACTAATATAACACTATTAATAAGCAAATATTGATCTTATCATTAAGACATAGGCGAAAATTTTTGATCAGACGATTAGAGATGATTTAATACAATAAGAATTTACTATAAAATTTAATTATTTGGTATATGGAACCTAATAAAAGTGCGATGAGAAACGGGCCAATTACAAATGAATTTTTTACATTGCTTTCATATTATGTTACTATATTATTAATTGTTATAAAACGGCAAAAAAAGCTTAATTTTGAGGAAAGAGATGAGTTTTAAAAAATTTAAAAAATTGTAAATGCTAATAACGACCCCTTCTCTATCTCATTAACCCCTTGACCTTTAACCACCAAAATTTAATGGCATCAATGCTTCTAATACACAAATCTTTCTGCAAAATTTTAGAAATTTTAGATCAAAAAGCACAGGAGTTATTAAGCTTCAAAGAGGGTGAAAAAATTCGTTTCCCCACACACACATACAAAAAAACCCGAATGTTTTTTGCATTTTTCGACGTTTCATAAATCTAAAAATGTAAAAATCTTGGGGTCATTTCTTGACCGATCGCCATACTTTCCCTGTTATACTGTACATAACGGGAAAGTAAAAATAAATAAATAAACAGGATCTGAATCATCCTAATGGCTCCTCATATAGTTACGTTGAATCCTCATTATCCTGTTGATAAATCAATAAACTATTTACTAAAATAGATTTCTCTGTTTATAAAATTAAAATTTTACACAATTCGCTTGTGCCAACGATAGATCTGACATCTAGCGGTATTAACGCGAACTACGTAATGGCGGCTGCTAAGGGTATAAAGTCTGACTGCAGTAAAGTCTGTGGTCTGTTAGAATTAGAAAGTGTTCAAGCTACAATGGTAAATAATAAGTATTGCTGTGAATTTACATGCAAGTCTAAAGGTTCATCAAACTCAGTACATATGCGCACATTCGCAAAAAATAAATTACATCGAAAAAAGTAGGAAATAAAACTGAAGTTATCACTTTAGTTTCACCAACACCTAATTTTGCTGTACTTAAAATTATTTTATTTTTACAAACGTTTTTAACCTATCTAATATAGACCATCGTCAGGTTTAATATTATAAATGTTCCAAAATGGAACGTACCGTTTTTGAATATTTTACATATTTAAAATTAAAAAAAATAATTTAACTTTAAAATAAATTGAAAGAAGTGTGTATATTAAATAAATAAATAAAAAGTAAATAAAATAAATCAAAGACAAGTCTGTCTAAAAGGGATCACCATTGAAGTAAGACGTCTGTGTGTCACCGATTCTTTTTACTTTTAATTGGATGTTTGCGTTTTTTAAAGGACTTTTTTTACCTTTGGCGGCATGAAGCCCAAAAAAAGGAAGGCCTGTCGCCATTAATGTGTATGTGTAGTCTGAAATGCAAAATAAATGGTGATCCCTTTTGGACAGACTTGTCTTTGATTTATTTTACAATAATCCAGCCATCGGACGGAAAAATTCAAAAAGTAAATAAACAAATAAAATATAGAAAACAAAGCTAACTAGAAAGAAACATGGTTTTGGGTGCTCTTTTATAGACCATTCTCGAGTTTTTATAAGAAAAAGAGCACCCAATATCTATAGCTTGCTACGGAACGATAAAGATAGCATAAAAAAGGAAGAGAAAGCTGGGGTATATAAAATGAAAATATATAACAGAAAAAATAATGGGACTTAAAAACCCTTAAATCATGTTTCTTTCTAGTTAGCTTTGTTTTCTATATTTTATTTTATTTAATATACACACTTCTTTCAATTTATTTTGAAGTTAAATTACTTTTTTGAATTTTAAATATGTAAAATATTCAAAAACGGTACGTTCCATTTTGGAACATTTATAATATTAAACCTGACGATGGTCTATATTAGATAGGTTAAAAACGTTTGTAAAAATAAAAGAATTTTAAGCACAGCAAAATTAGGTGTTGGTGAAACTGAAGTGAATTAGTTGCTAAGAGGTGGATAGATATGAAGTTATCAGTTTTAATTATAATATTAGCCTTATCCTTAAACCTATGAAAGTTAGCCTATTTTCATATAATCACCCACGCCCTCTTCAAGGCCATAATATTTCTTTGCGCAGGATTTGCCATCCACAACATAAAAATTAACCAAGATATACGAAAAATATTCCTTCTTTAGCATTTCCTCTCCTTATAAGGCCTCTTTTCCGATTACCCACATATTCTAAAATGTCATAAGGTGTAATCATCATGACTTAAACAACTACGAAATCAACTAGGATTAATGTCGGACACAAATGCGAATAAAACGTTTTGACTACAGAGAGAAAATACATTAAAAAGACAACACACGTGTAACTCTCGTATGTTGCCACGCACGCTATACCCTTTGTGGCAGCCATTTTGGTCGACTCATACGTCACCTATATTTACTGGCACAAGCGAATTAAAGTGGATCGATAGAAGACCGTAATATTTAGATATTAAGTTTTTTATTTTCATTCACATTATATTTTTTACGTTTTCTTCCACATCAAATTATTATTATTTTGAGGAAAATGTTATATATTACGTGTATTCAATCTTTCTTCTCTGCATAATTTAGAAATAAGATACATCTGTTATGTCTATTGTTCAATAAAACAGGATAACTATAGTAATGCCCTTTTATTTTCTTGATTTCGATTGATTCGAAGAAGAAACAGATGTACAAAATAACGCAAAGAGAAGTTGTTGAATAAATAACATCTGAAATAATTTAAATACATATCACACATATGGATAATTGAACTTTTGTTGTATTGACAAAAAGCATGATAAAACCAACCACAAGAGAAGATTTGAATTATATATTTTCATGAATACTTCAATTCCTACCGAATAAATTAAGTTAGAACTTTACTAAATTTTTATACTGGTCGCTTTAATCGATCTGATAGTATCCATAAGTTGAACTCAGTTAAAGCCTCATGAAAAAATATTCCATCCATATGAGATAATTTCAGAATAATATCCATCATACTTCTACAGTTTAAGATTGCTCAAATCATTTTCATTGTGCATAGTTAGTAGAAACTAGAATTATATTGAAATTGCAACACATCTGACAAGGAGGATGCTTCCAAAAAGGACTTTCTATGAGAAATTGGCCACTATTTAGGTGTTAAACACGTGAAAAACATCTGGAAAACTCCACGTGGCCAGCCTGTTGGTGTTCAGCGGTTTCATGCTTTAGAAGGGCGATTTCTTATTTATAACTAAGTCACTGAGAATCTTTATATTGTGTGTATACAATTATAAATATATAAATAAATATATATATGTGTGTGTGTTTATATTCATTTTTATATAATAGAAAATATTAATAATTTGGAATAATTGAAGTATCTCCTTAAAATCTATTGATAGCTCTTTACTTATTGTTTACTGTAAAAACTATATTATGAGCAATTTATAAATAACGAGTGACAATATTCCTTAATTAGAATATGCCAGGGGAAAAAAGGTTAAGAATGCATACTTTTTTTAAAATTAAATTATTCATCCGTTTATTCTAAATAGTCCATTCCGAAAAGTTGCTTATTTTATTTTCTAACATATTGTTCGATTTAGGTTATTGTTCAACGAAGTATTAATATGAGTAACTAGAAAAATATTTTGTAATGATTTTATGTAAATTTATAAATAAAAAAATTACTTCTAAATCATTGTAATCTTCTAGCTTCGGGGCTTGAAAGAAGATAGCTGTTTCCGGGTTAATCACAAAATATGGACCCCGAAAGCAATAAAAATACGGGAATAAAACAAATAATAATAGAATTTTTTTCATCGTTTATCATAATAAAATTTAATTTATGGTAACTTCTTATCGTATTTTTTAATAAAAAGTTTAAGTTTTGGGGTCCTTTATGTCCGGATCTGGGCCAAATGTCTTCTCTACTTAGATTTATGTGGCCTTAATAGTGTTACATAATACCAAAGTATTTTTAAAATCTATTAATATTCTATGGTAGAATAGTTTAATCCTTATTAATCTAATAATGCTTTACTTCATTTGGTTTATTAAAATACATGAATGAATTCACTAAATGAATAGATATATCTTAATATTTTCTCCATATTCAAAGTTAATAAATAATTAGTTTTGCTTTAAAAAATAGCAGAAGTATTATTAAGATAATTCGATAACAAAAATGAATGCTGTTTCCTTCTAACATTATTGTTATTTTATGTAAAAGTTTAGTTAAATTATGTAATATATCTCTACGTTTTTATAACTTATGTCATTTTAAAATTAAGAAATTTTATTTAAAAGCCCAAGAAAATGTTTTTATAAATAATCTAAAACATATAAATCTAAATATATATATAATTACATGTTGATCGTAATTAAAATATACCTATTTAACACTCTGATAGCTTATTTAGCAATCTAAATGCAAACAAATTTGGTATAGTGGCATTTCAGGACTGGCAGAAAATATTTTCATAAAAGAATTAGTAACTCGTACTGTGGTACTTTTAGCTCTTCAAGCAATAAACATTTTATTTATACAAGACCTGTGCTATACAGAGATCTTATACTGCTTAATATTGTTTCCATTCTGAAGTTGTAAGGCGATGTTCAACAGTGTGTTCAATGGCTGATCGTAATGTGTTATCAGTAGGCTGCAATTTGCAACATATCCTCAATAAATCACATTTATTAAGTGTTCTATAACTAATATTTTTTTAGAACTTTTCGTTGTTTGCAACACTACATTAAAGAGTTTTGGTACGAAATGACTTTCGCGTATCCTGAAATGACACCATACGAAATTTGGCTGCTGAATATCTGATCTCATTTTATTTTTTATTAAAATAAAATTAAAATAATATTTGCATGCTAGAATGAAGTCAGCTCTCCACTACAGTAGCCAATAATAGACTGAAGCATATGGACGTTCAATATCAACACACAGCTATAAGAAAATCTCTAAGTGGTTCAAGTACAATGTAGTGTTATAGCTTCATGGGACCCAGCGAATTTGAAATAGGGACCCATGTACGGTGTTGATTTTAGGCATTTTTCTACAGGAATTATTTTAGGGGCAATATTTTGTTATAAAAGATTGATTTGGGCCTCCTGCTAGTGGGTGCCCCAGGCAATTGTCATTTTTGACCATAGGAATACGCGGCACTGTCCAATAATATACAAAAATATACAAGAGCATATTTATGTATATTTTTGGTATATATGTATTCAGGGTATTTGGTTTAGAGGTTTAATAAAAAAAATTATAATTTGCATTGTATTTGTATCGGACTGTGGAAATAATTGTGTATTTTGTTAACATTTGGGTAATTTTTGAGAAATACAGGGCAAATCGGTGCACGTTAATGAAGGATCAGACAATAGACCACAATGACTGGAACAAGTTATTCGGACATGCTGCGACTTACACTATCCCTCAACTTCTTCCTGGCACCATTTTTCAATAAGATGTGTCCCCTCCCACTTTGCGATATAGATAAAACAATTTCTGAATGGAGTTTCCCAGACGGTAGATTGGTTCTTATCCCAGTGAACTTTTTCTTGTGAGATTTTATGAATCAAGTTTATCGTATATTAGTGCATAACTTGAATGACCTGAGACAAAATCTGTCAGGCTATGGACGCTTTTGAATGCGTGGTTGAAGTGAAATAAAAAATTGGACATCCACTACGTCGTCGTTGGTTTTCAATTTATACGCTTTTCTTTTATTAAACCTCTAAGCCGAATACCCTGTATAATTGAAAATGTTTCAATACAGCAATAGCGCATAAGACATTATTTCTGTTAATTACCATTGCCCCTTAGCAACATAGCACAAGATAACCAGTAAATCGGAGAGCCCAAGAACAAATAGCCCAGAGGACATATAATACAAATAATGTTATACACAAGTATATTTTAAAAAGTTTAATAAACGAATAATTTTATTTAAAATCATTAAAATATATTGCATAAATCCCAACCTTTCATTTTTTATGATGAGTATATATCACGAATAAAAATTATTAAAAAAATAACTATGTAATAACTTCAAACTGAATATTTTTAAAACGTTTTCTACTTTTAAAATACTAATTATTCAAAAATTATTCAAATAAATTAATTATAATGTGTTCTATTTTTAAAATGCATTAGAAATGATGCTGAATAATGTTAATATAATTGAAATTAAAATATAAATTATATATTATTTTAACAATTTGCATATTATTTATGATTAACTTAATTTACGATAAATAAATTAAATTTAACAGAAATATAAAATGTAATTGTAATGAGAACATAATATAATTTAATTTAAAACAAAATTTATTAGAAGAAGAACTAGACTATAAAAAACTATTTAAAAAATAATTTTCTGAATAAATTATGTATTTAAATTTAAAGCTATTTCTATAATATAAATTTAGGTGAACTATATAATTCACAACATGGATAAGAAGTTATTTTTTATTCGTATTTTGCTTTCATAGACACATTTTTAAACTTTGTATTCAAGAAGCAACTTAAAGTAAACTAGATCAAGGCAATCTTTTACAAGATTTTAATATCAATTTTTCCTACCAAGAATTATAACTTTTTTACATAAAAAACATTGTATCACTCAAAAAACATTCCTCTTTTATCATTTTTATTACATTAAACATAGTTATGCTTTGAATAACTTACGGAAAGAGAGACGTAAGCTCTCTTCTTGTGAGAATTTACGACTTCTAAGGCTAGATTTAAACCGGTTGTGGCCTTAAGCTATAACATAAAACAGGCCTTTTCCCCTCCATCAAATAATACATATAAAAATGTAAACTATAGATTCAAAACGCGAGGCATAAGCTACAGTTTGTTTAGCTTAGCCTATGTATACAAATCCGGCAATAATAGTTTCGTTTATTTTGGGATCTAAATGAAAAGAAGCTGGAGAGATGAAGAACGTTTCAGCTTAAATGGCAAATGTTTGTCCTAAATTGTTCGAAATAAACAGTAATGATGATGTAGAATCATGATAATGGTATCAAATTATATTTAGAATATAATTAACACGATGTTATTCTTACAAAATTTGCTTAAAATAGAGAAAAACATGGATAGGTAATCATACCTAATGAAGTCATCTCTTCGACGTCTTTCCTGCTACATGACGAAGGAAGACACAAACCGAATCGATGTTGGATAAAATAATAAGAAGGCATCAAATCACTCATGTGCATTTCCTAAATTATAAGAAATGTAGATAATTACTGATAAAAACTTTTATAAATAAAATAATACAACAAAACATTAAATTTCTGTTAATATATAATTAAAAATTGTGCTATTAAGCTACATTACAGTGTATTGTAACATTTCGATTTAACGTAGTTAAGAAATACAGTACTGTACTTTCTATTTAAAATAAAGTAGCCAATTATAATCATTTCTTAATTAATATGCAATTCATCAATAATTTTAAGTAATTACATTTAATATTTATCATTCAAGAAAATTATTTTTGAGAAACTCTTTATGCAAACCATATTTAATTCACCAGGACGAAGATATGAAAATGTATTTTGAGGATGGTTCCGAATTCGATTCTCCCCTCAGACCTTTCTTATTGAATGTTCTTTAGATTAAACAATAAAAAGTAATTTAAGAAAAAGGACGTTTTGTAATTGGAAAAAGCATATTTACGTCCAACCAACGTGAGAATTGACTTTTGCTAGAACAAGGAGTGTGCTTTTTCCAACGGTGTGTTTTTGTCAGAACAAAATATTTTTATTAACAGGTTCCTACGATATAAACAGAAGTTGCTATTATTTAGAAATATCTCATTAAAAATAGATTTCCTGTGTTTATCTATTATTTCTTTTGTAGTAAGATGAAATTCAGATGAATGGCTGAGTTTATCAAACAACTGAATATTGGTTGTGAGGCTCACCAACGAGCTAGCCACGTGTTTTCCGGGTTTTCTTTGCATGTCTATCACCTAAATGGGATGCTAGTTTTCTATAGAAAGTCCTCTCGAGAATCACCCTCTTTGGCAGATCGCTCTGGTGTTGCATTGTTCCACTGAACCACATCAACATTTTATGAATTAATTTATATTTAGCTAAATTTTATTCGTGGCTGTTTAAAAAATAAATAAATAAGTGTTATGTATCATTTTGAATCTTACTCTTTATGATATTTTGTTCGAATTTTCTAGTTTACTTCTATCTTTCTATGTTTTAAATAGAGTTTTTTCAAGTTTTTATGTGTGAAAGAAACTAATTTTAATTCTTAATAATGAAAACATAACCTCTTTCTTTTTTATTAATCATAAAGCATAAGTTAGTTTAAAGTCACATGCTTATGTCATGAATTACTTTTCCTCGTGAATCGCGGGTCAATGTTACTAGAGGAAAAGAAAGGTCGAATTTTATTTTCAGTTCAAAGAACTTGTATTGACATACGAGAATCATTTCTACTCAAAGTTTTGTAATTTCCTTAAATAACCTTTTTCACTTTCTTTATTAAATTTCTATTATTTGAAGCACATTTTAAAGATCTTTATAGAAAATTAACGTGTCTTTTTTACTTCAAAATATCAATAAATTATAATTGTCAAACAGATTCGAAACATTTCTTTTTTCCCTTTTACTCTATATTTTTTAACATTTATCCTAAATTTTTATTTAAATTGTTTAATAATTAGTTCAAATTTTTCAGCAAATAAATATTTTAACTATTTTCTTCCTAAAAAGAAACAGGTTTCTAAATAGTACGCGTAATCAATGTTAATGTTCTATTTAGGAGAATGTTTAAACAGTTTAATCTATATTTTAATATAATCTAAGAGTGTTTTTTTAAAATTCGAATTATAGAATTTTTATTAATATTAAATTCCTCTTACTTAANCTTAAAAAAATAAAAACAGAAAAGAAAACTGCGAATATAATTAGAAGCATTTTAAAAGTAAGGTGAATAAACATATCAAAATTAATATTATATCATGCATCTCGAGTTACAAAATTACTAAAATTTTTTTATAACTTAATAAAGTACAGTAAAATCTTTGAATGTTTTTCAAGGGAACTGAGAAAATTATCGTATGAATAAAGTATTTCATAATAAAGTATCGTGCAGAAAGTTTCTAATGTATAATTGCGAAAATTGTACAAATGAGAAGCTATAAACTAACTGACTTTATGGTTTTCATAACCTCATAAACCACCGAGAAACGTATAAACGAAGTTCAATTGTATAATAAAAATTTGAAATTATTTTTCTTATTTTTATATTTATTTTTCTTTCTACTTTGCCTATATTTATATAAGATTTTATTTAGAACTTTTCAGAAAAAATACAAAACGAAGGATGCACTTGTTAAAACAATTCTTAGTACAGTGGTGTACACACAGGCGAGGGTACGCCACTGTACTAAGCCATTGTCTTCTCGGAATCGCACGTGTGAAAACGTGTCGTGTGTACTTATCCTCAATTTTGCAATTCAAAATTCTAGTATATTTATCTTTTTCTATGAATGAAATATATCCAACTTTATTAAATACAGTTTTGTTTACAAGAGATTTTATCATCAAGAGTACATTTTTATAAAAATAGGAAAAATCGTTTTTTAAATGCGATTAACCCCATGTCTTCGATTTAAATTCATTTTCAAACTCAAAACATTCATATTATATAAATTTCCTCCAAAGATAAATGCTGCTATTCAACTTTAGTACATAAATTTGTTCCTTTAAACCAGGATAATCTTAATAATAAAAAGATTTTGTCCCTACTATTTATACACATTTTGACTGTCATTTCACTAACAAAGAGTTAAATTCAGTCAATGACTTATTTCAGAATGTCACGATTATAATGAGATTTGTCTTTTTTTCTCGAATTATCAACTAAAATTATTCTTAAATATTTCATTAGACTTATGCTAAATTTGATTATTAATTCGAAAAATTACGTTAACTATCTTATTCGAGTTCGTTCACATTTACCAATTTAGAAGAATTAAAATTATATGAAGGTTTAACTTATGGATACAAATTCACTGAGTTCAGCGTTAATAAAGTTCCTTTAGTATTAACACGACGAATGTATAATCGTCGTCTTCAGGTGAAAAGAACAAATTTTAACTAGACAAACGTGCAGGATGTTCCAAAGGAACAAAATATTTAAATTCAAACAGGTGTCCGGAAATTCCGTTAAGAACGTGCAACTAATTTTTGATATGTTCGAATTTTTATATTTTACGATGTTAGCGGCGCATGTGTGGAAATGCTACCGCGTNCGAAAAATTACGTTAACTATCTTATTCGAGTTCGTTCACATTTACCTATTTAGAAGAATTAAAATTAGAATTTTTAAAATAAAATATTGTTATTAGGGAAAGCAGGAAGACAAATTAAAACTCCACGAACTGAAAGTTTAGATTCTCATGGCACAGGTCATTAAGTAACCATCACGATTTGAACAATAAACTCTTAACTTTCTCATCATCCGTTCTAAATTGCAATTTATGACTAATTTTATTAAAATTGGACGATGAATTATATTAAAAATCTACGTAAATATTAAAATTGTTTGCTACTTATCATAATAAAATTTCTGTTAGATTGTGAATAAATTAAAAGTTCAATAAAGATTCGTGCACGAATTTATTTCTCGATTATTATTATTAAAAATTTAACGGTTCTTGCTAATTTTTTAAAAACAATATTCTAGATTATAGCAAAAAAGAAAAAGCAGAATTATCTCAGGTCTGACAGACGAGTGGATAAGACCACTAAACATTGATAGTTGTTGTTAGTGGGTTTATATCTGACCAACGAGATTGTTGTGAGTTTTCTTCACGTGTCTAACACCTAAATATGGGTCAATTTCCTATAATCAACGAACTGGCCACGTGTTTCTTTATGTGTCTAATTAGCACTTAAATAGTAGTCAGTTTCCCATGGAAAGTCCTCTCAGGAGGCATCTTGGCAGATCGTTCTTATTTGTCAGGTTTATTTTATCAATCCAATCCTTTTCTCTTACAAACTGTTGCATTTTCACAAAATAATTATTTTACAATTTACAAAAGTGTTTTGTAAAGATTATTTTCCATTTAGAAAATGCTATACTATTGATAACATTTGCACACAAGAATTTCAATACTTGTAATTGCAATTACATTGAAAAAATATTAACATTTTGAGCACACAAATTTTCTAAATTAATTAAATAAAAAATTTTATAGCGTTTATAAATTCATAAAAAAAGAAGAATATCTAATTATGATAAAGGATAATTAATTTGTTCCTTAATCTGTATTGGCGAATTTTAAAAATAATCCATTAAAAAATTCTTATCAAGTTCATGGCTAATGGCTAAATTGTTTCGCTTTGGCAATTACTTTTCTATTTTCAGCTATGATAATAAAGCAGAACGCTAAAATATTTCTGGTTTAACACGTTAAAAATATAATTAGATGAATTATTTTAGCAACGTAGGAAAATTTAAAGATAGAAACTGTATCTTATAAGGATAAACGTTAAAAATACATAAGCCTTCTTTCCTAGTAAGTTACTAAGATTAATTTTACGAGAAAAAAAAGTTCACAACTCGTGTAAAGATTTTAATTTTATTTACTACTTACATGAAGTTTTTTCTTTAAGACAGGATATTCTTGAAATGCTGAATCAAAAGTATATTGCCTTGGTCTTGGTGGGAGATATGGACTAATATTAATCGAGCAGTATTGCCCCTTCATGGAATTAGGATCCTCTTCATCTACTACAACGCTCAAACATTCGTCGTAAGAGCCAAAGGTGGACATGGAACCATATAAAATTCCTTCTGGTATTTTACTATTGGCATCTATCACTACAAAGAAAGAAATTCGTCTACAGACCTATTGACATATATTAATAAGTTTATCAGATCGTTTATTATATTTTATCTAATATAAAAACAAAAAGATTATAAAAATATAATTAAGATACTTTTCTAAGTAAATAAAGCATAAAATTATATAATGATAACTTATTCATTTAAAATTTTGAACATTTAGAATTGTAAGCATGTTTATTTAACAATAACTGTTATATAAGGTGTCCTATAAGTCTGGAACCAAAGAAACTATATTGATCTTTGTTTATTCTTTTACAGATAGCACGGAGTAAAGAAGAAGAAATTCAAGTTGTTTTCATTGTATGGATACATGGTCAGCAAAAAAATCACTGAAGAGTTTAAAAAATTGCATTCAGACTGCAATGTATGATTGGTGGAAAGTGGGCAGTCTGTTCATCTGTATAGGATCTTTACCATCAGAATAACTTGAATTCGTTTCTCCTTACTTAGAGCCAAGCTCTAAATATAAAATGATAAACAAAGATTAACATAACTCTTATAGTTCCAGACTTGTTGGTACACGATAGATATAAAAATGTTAAAACATATAAATTTTTCTAAATATTTAAAAGTATTTTTTAGTAAGTATTTGAAATTAATTTCAAATTTGTTTAAAAACTGTGTTAAAATATAAATTTAAAAAAAAATCAAAAAAATTTATCTTAAATTTTCCTTAAAAAATAAAATTTATCTCGTAATATTCATGACCCATAACGGATTTTACGCTTAAATTCAAAATATTTTAAATTTTTTCTTATAGAAAATATGTTGCACCGATGATTTTATTTATATATAAAATGTCATAAAGATGGGAAAAAAATTAATTCGTTGGAGTTAAAATAAACATCATTAGTACATTTAAATATAATAAAATCTTTATCAGAAAGCATTTAATTTTTAATCAATTACAATAGATTAAATATTCGAACAGGGAAATGATTCAGTTACTTATTCGCCATAATCAGTTCAGCACTGATAATTTTACATAATGATAATGCACGTAACATGCTTGTTATTTATGACTTTACAATATATTCTGTACACATTATGATTCATTTAAGCATATTGTATATACAATAATAGGTACCAGACGGTAACGGTAGGCATACGAATATAATACTAAGTATACATTTTACAATTCGTTTGAGTTTTTCTAATTTTATTTTCTATTGGATAATTATTGGAATTAGAAATCGGATATATTTTTAGAATGTATGCATCAGTCTGTTAAGAATTTCTTGAAAAAAAAAGAAAACATTGTTAAAATTTGAAAAGTTTAAGCATATTCTAATGGTTAAAATTTTTAAGAGAAATCCTTCAAGTTCATGGAAAATTTGTCTATTAAATAAAGCCAGATATATTGAGTACATATTTCATTAAATTTTGGTAGGTCAATTAAGTGCTTAAAAATTAGAATTTTATAACGAAAATATTTTAAAATTATCTAATTAATAAAATACTTACATTTCATTGTCCATGGCCGAAACTCTCTTAATCCCCTGACAACTTGAAGAAATGCAAATGTGCAATTGTTAGATAATTTCAGTTCTGAACTCATGGACATGAAGATAGGAAGCAATTGTTTCAAAGCTTTATCTGACATGTCTCTAATGAAACCTTTCATGGAATTGAGAAAATCGATCAGTTCTTTTTCGGGATCTTCTTCTTCTTCGGGTTTATTATTCTCCTTCTTTATGCCAAAATGTTCATTTTCATTCGATATTGATGGTTTATTATTATTAAATTTTTTGGAACTAGTTAATTCTGCTGTTCTATTTACGGGTAACGATTCTAAAGTAATACCTGGTGAATGTGTAGTGGTAGCACCCACCAGAAACCACGAGAGGACTGTTGTTAAAATTACGCAAAACTTCTTAAAATCCATCTTTACTAAAAATCACGCATTCTCTTGATAATCTAAACTTAAAATACAGTTATAAATCTTTATCTTAAATATGATTAATTAAAAATATAATGCATTTAAATTGCTTAATTTTTATATTTAGTATAAAGCTCGAGCCAATTAAAGTAGAAATAACATAAATAATTATATAAATTCTTTCAACTATCGGCACTTATCTACGTGGCTATTACATAAGTTCTCAACAGAACAATAAATGATTACGTTTATCTAAAGTAGCGCGAAAATATAGCAACTTACCTAGAGAAGAGTTGAGAAGGAAATGAAGGGAGAGGTAGCATGTAACCCATATACAGGTTGGTTTACTAGGATGTTGCACTGACCTCAAACAGTCGGTTATTTTCGGTCACACATCCAAATGGCATACTGATCAATGAACTTTACTAAATCAGAAGTATTGATTCTGTAACGTTATACGTATATATATAATGCGTGATCTTCACACAATTTATTAGTTTTTTCATTAGTTCAGCGAACTTTATGAAATCAGAAGTATGTAAATAAGGTAATAATTGCCGATGTAATTATACTTATTAAGTGATAATTCATGTAAGTATCTAAAGATTATTATTATTATTCATAAAATTAATTTATATTTAGCTAAATTTTATTCGTGGCTGTTTAAAAAATAAATAAATAAGTGTTATGTATCATTTTGAATCTTACTCTTTATGATATTTTGTTCGAATTTTCTAGTTTACTTCTATCTTTCTATGTTTTAAATAGAGTTTTTTCAAGTTTTTATGTGTGAAAGAAACTAATTTTAATTCTTAATAATGAAAACATAACCTCTTTCTTTTTTATTAATCATAAAGCATAAGTTAGTTTAAAGTCACATGCTTATGTCATGAATTACTTTTCCTCGTGAATCGCGGGTCAATGTTACTAGAGGAAAAGAAAGGTCGAATTTTATTTTCAGTTCAAAGAACTTGTATTGACATACGAGAATCATTTCTACTCAAAGTTTTGTAATTTCCTTAAATAACCTTTTTCACTTTCTTTATTAAATTTCTATTATTTGAAGCACATTTTAAAGATCTTTATAGAAAATTAACGTGTCTTTTTTACTTCAAAATATCAATAAATTATAATTGTCAAACAGATTCGAAACATTTCTTTTTTCCCTTTTACTCTATATTTTTTAACATTTATCCTAAATTTTTATTTAAATTGTTTAATAATTAGTTCAAATTTTTCAGCAAATAAATATTTTAACTATTTTCTTCCTAAAAAGAAACAGGTTTCTAAATAGTACGCGTAATCAATGTTAATGTTCTATTTAGGAGAATGTTTAAACAGTTTAATCTATATTTTAATATAATCTAAGAGTGTTTTTTTAAAATTCGAATTATAGAATTTTTATTAATATTAAATTCCTCTTACTTAAAAATCGGCTTTGTTCCAAAGTGATCCATTGCTAAATCAACGAGACAATTAAAGATTTTTGTAGAATATCTTCATTTGATTATTCAATTTTAACAACAAATTATATAAAAATGCATAAATTAAATAATAATTATGATAATTTAAACACGAAAACGTTCCCTTTCCACTAACCATTTAAAAATCATGTCAAGTCGCTCGCGGAGATAACAAGGTTGAAGAACGAATTGGCACCAATCTCTCACCACTGTTGACCGATTTGTGGTTCTAAATTCGACTTAACCAATTATTTCCACGTTTTCACAATATAAGGAAGTAATTATTGTTGTCGTTCTCAGAGTAACGGACTGGACAAAAGAACATGGGAAAAAATTCAATAAAAACGTTTGTTTTCTTCTTAAGAATGATTGTTTTTTACATGAAAAAAATGAAATAAAAAGATATATATAAAAAGTTTTCATTTGAATAAGGGCTCATGTCAGTATTTTTTATTATATTTTCTTAGGACTTAACTATTTATTGACTCTTCGTTAATTATACTTAAAATATAAGATTTCGGAAACGAATGAAAACACTAAAAATTAGAATTTGATCAAAATGTAATATTGAGAAAATACAAAAATAAATTAATATAATATTCTAAAAATCAACAGGGCATAACAATAAATGATACATATAATGATAATTACGTGAAGATCTCAAATGGAAAATTAAACTTTATGGAATTTATATAATTAAAGTATGAAAACGATACTGTGTTAGTTAATTTTATAAGAAAATATTTCATATTTTCGAGAAAAATATTTAAAAAATTATATTATTTATGCACGGGAATATACATTATTGTTGATGGTAATAATAGAAAGTTGAAAAATTATTTTGTACTTTAATGAAAAAAAAAATTCCTTTTTCCGGATTTCAGCTTCGGTAAAGTAAACAAATAGTTACATAAGTAAATACCATGTAAGTCCTAAATAATTAAGAATTAATTCTATTAATATACAGAATAAGTTATCATACTTAGAAGTTGTTTAAAAGATTGATTATAGAACATGAATTGTTAACTGAAAAATAGATTTATATAAAATATGTAAACACTATTTTTTATATGTATTTTTTGTATAAGAGAATGTAAATAATAACATTAGAATTAAATTTAGATAAAATATAAACATAAAGAATGAAAGATTTTGATATAAACAAGTAAGAGAATACTCGAGATGTAAGTATTGTGCAAGTGGAATCATCAACGTTTGAAGAGATTTTAAGTAGAGAATCGAAAGTTGCGTGAATAAAAACACGAAAATAATAATTATATCAGCAAAACATTTAATTAATAGATATTTGATTTGATTTGATAGATATTTATATGAAGCCACTATCAATTACATGTATTGCACGTAGAATATTTCAATTAGAATCAGATAACATTATTTAAAATTCATCAAAAATTTAAATAATCTTCCTACATTATTAACAGAAAACATCTTTGTTTAACTATATTTTAAATTATCTTCCATGAAAGTCACATTTTACATTTACGAACGCATACTAATGATTATATTATGTATATTTATATACAGGTGCATTCGCTACTTCGGAGATAAATTTGACAAGTAATTAAATTTGACATTGATTGTGACAGATTAATTTGATGTTAAAGTACCGGTTGGTCGTAAGAGACCGTGTTCGACGCTATCTAGAGAGAGATTTAACAGTCCAATTGCAATTAAATTTGGTATGGCGACATTCAAGACATTAAAAGAAAAAAAAATTAGCACCAAAACTCATCACTGTGGCAATTTTGTTGCCGAAAGCAACAAACATTTTCTTTAACGAGATACTCATGCTTTACAGAGATCTTATACTGTTCAATGTGGGTTGGATTGATAGGATAAGGCAACGGTGAGGCGATCTGTCAAAGAAATTGTCTCCCGGAAGGTCTTCTGTGAGAAACTAATCCCTATTTAAGTTGTTAGATACGTGCAAAATCCTGGTAAATTCCATATGGCCAGCTCGTAGGTCAGACGCGAACCAACAACTAACTACCAATGTTCGGTTGTGTTATCCATTCTTGTTCAACGTGGTTCTGATTCTGAAAGCGATGAACAGTGTATTCAACGACAAACCGTAAATGATCCTCCCGCAACTAAAATTCATTCGGATTAAGATCAAACGGCTTTCAATACCAAAAGCACCAAAACATTGAGTTTCGATACTAATTTTTATGGAAATGTTTTCTGCATTCCCTGAAATGTCACCATACCAGATTTTGTTGTATTTAAAGCACTAAATATCACTCTAAACAGTGTTAAATAGGAATACCTTAATTACGATTAACCAGTATTTTTATTGTTATTTAACGCCGTGTTAAATGCACTCGACGTTTAAACATTTGTTGACTACGGAAATTTGTACTTGAGGTTAAATAGTCCTATTTGACATTAAACATTGAACATTTCATTTGATATTTGACATGGTGACAAGTGGGTTTTTTGTATTTATAATAAACGGTTTTCATTTCTGCATTTGTAAATTAATTGAATGCTAAAATATTATTAACATATAAATTAAATTGTAAACTATAATCCTTTAATACATTTATAATTTAATCATCGTTAGCATGAAGTATTTAAAAATATAATTGAAAATTCTTCTCGGATACGTAAGAAAGAAGATGAAGTAATAAATGCGAAATGTTTTCATAATTATAAAATAAATTATATAATATCTTAAATTGTTTTTAAATTAAATTATTAACTTATAGTAAATTCCGTTCAACCATGATTAAAAATAGAAACTATTTATTTAAATTCCTAATTCATGTCAATTCAGTTTTGGTCTTCTGGATAATTAGGAAAATATTTTTTATTATTTCCACTCTCTTTGTTTCTTTCCTTAATTATTTTTCTGGGTATTTTATTCAGAAATAAAAATTTTTTCTTATTTATTTCCTATAGCGTATATGCCAACTTTAAGAATACAAATGGATGATCACTAAAAGGATTAGATTAAAAAATTTTCCTTAAAAAATTGTTCTAAAAAATGTACAGTATTTTTAAAATAATTTTTTCAGCAATTTATGCTTTTTATTATCCGAAATATAGGTAAAAGATTTTTCAAAATTATTCTTGAATTTTCATGCATAAGTTGTTCACTTAACAGCCGTCTCCAATAGTAAATTATAATCGAAGGGATTAGGACCCTTAAAAATATCTTTAAATCCCATTCGAAATATAAACGAAGAATATAGCAATACATATTTAAGAAACGATATTATAAACCAGTGGCACACTCACAGAGGAAAAAGGGCCTGGCACCACCAAAGGGGGGAAAAGCAGTATTCGGCTCTCTAAGATTAAATCTTGAGTGTGCCACTGTTCTAAACCATAACTTAAATTGTGTAATTAAAAATACTTAATGAATACTTAGTAAAGCCACGTATTGTTAGACGATCATTTAGAAAAGCTTAGTAACTTGTGCTGCCACCTGTTAGATACCATAATATTTAACGAGACTTGTAAATTCAAGACTGTGACAAACCGTATTTATAGCGCAAAACTATTTGTGACAATTTGATGTAAAATTTGCGCTCCAAAAAATAAGTGGTAAGTCTATTAAAACTATCTTTAAATTATTAAATCGTGTATATTATTTAAATGTATATCTTCATTTCAGTTTTGATTACAGTATATATATTTTCGTATATTTAACTGTTAGTAATGCACATCTTTAACTTTTTCGTTTATTCGTGAATATTGTCGATTATTGATCCTTCCAACATGTGCTTAAGTTTATTGAAATTTAGACATTTTCGAAAGATTATCAATTCAGATTTTCAAATATCTTCGGCAAAATTCTCGTCCTTCGGAATGAAATTAGTGCCATAATTTTGATATAATCAATAACAAGCTGTATCAAAATTATGGTAGGTCGTTATTTTTATATGGACAATAATACAGTTTATATTTTCTTCTGCCATGTTAATTGTTAATATTGAATTGTGAATTAAAGTTTGGTTTATATTATTACAACTGGCCTAAAACTATTTACAGTTTTAATCTTTTTTTACCAGGTTTAATATTTTACAAATATTTTTCTCCTTATTTCCTTCAAAGAAATCTAAAAGGTTGTTCAGTGTATAATTTTAAATATTGTGAAAGTATTTTCAGTTAAAAGTAGCTGATGTTAATGAAAATGCTGTGTTGATCATTTTTAAATATAAATTCATTACAACAAATTAAAATTTCGATTCAAGAAAATTTTTTATCTTTGTTAAAAGATTCGCTCCAAAAAAGTTAACAACTTCGTACTACTTTTTCTTTCACTTTTTAGAATAACAAATAATTCGTGCGATTATAATTTATAGAAGCTTCAAAATTATATTCACTAGTTCTAGTTTAATGATTCACAATACATCAGAAAAAAAGGAATATAATTGGTTCTATCCGGTTCCTGTCGTCCTAATTATGGAAAGATGATAATTACAAGATTGATATCTTTTTCAGTTATCAATCAGAATTTACTAAATAAAAATACTCTTTGTGAATTCATTTTAGGAATTGAAAAATTAATATTTACTTTTTCATAATAAATTTAGGGGAGAGTCGTGCAGTACCGATCACCTTAATATTTTTGACTGTTAAATTAATGTTCTAAAGGATATTAAGATCTTAATGATGATAAATTGTTTTAGTGATTTTTATTCAAGCAAATAAAAGTACAAAATTGTTTGACAACAGTAGAATAGTGTACTATTGTACTTTAACCAATAATAATATTTATTCAAAAAAGTGAATATTAAGAAAACATTGGAACAAATCGAAAGTTTGCAATGAACTTCACTGCTTATACTTGTCATAAATAAAATAAGAAATATTTTCTCGATCGGCACATTTAATATGTGCCCAATTCTTACATGCAATATATTCTACCAAGTCTTCATGAATGAATTTTTAATCTTGACCTTGCATATAAAAAACTAATTGATTTTCCGTATCTTCATCTTTGCCATCTGAAAGACCATACTCATACTTTTGCCAACTCGGATTGCACTCATTCGATCTACTAATACTGTTTTTGGAACTGAAAATGTCGAAGTTGCCTATCGTTAAGTCATGGTGTTCACGAGAACTTCTATTGCCATTTCTCTCTTAATTGAGAAGAAAGAAAACTAAGACTTTTTCCTTAAAAATTACTTTTGGTCGGCACTACACGATAGGTAAATGGTCGGTACTGGACGACTGCCACGTGGTAACATTTTGGAGATTGTATACAGTTTTATATTCTGAAACTAACATGATTTATCTTAACCTAATATTACTATAGACAAAATATATCTTAAAATTAAATTAATTAATCATCCCCAAAGTAGAATTAAAGCTCGAAAATAACTTTTGACTCACTAAATACCAACAAGCTCCTTCTCCGGCTCGTGATTCCCACAACCCTAATTAAAATAGTTCCCAAAGTATATGATCTGTGACGATGATATTGTTCTGCATGTGTCTGTAAAATGTTGCTACTTAGCTCCAGTAGCAAAAAACTAGTAATGGTCGGTACTATAAGACGGTCGGCGCTGTACGACTCTCCCCTACATATAATACCTTTGTAGGACCACCTCTTGCCTGAATACGTGCGACGATACGGTTGGGCATGCAGGCATAGATGCACCTATGCTATACTGCAATCGATTTGTCCACAGTGTTGCAACTGTATAAATGCTCAATGGGAAACAAATTTGAAGACCGGGTAGATCAAGGGAAATATGGTAACATGATGTATGCATTCCTGGGTAATCCTAGCCGTGTGTAGCCGAGCATTATCTTGCTGCAAAATGGTAGTTTGCAGCCCTGCCGTAAAAGGTGACAGTGAGAGTGCAGGATTTCCTGAAAGTCTCGTTGTGTCGTCAATGTCTCTCGTAACATTCTAGAGTTGACTGACTCTCATAACCAGATGGCTTCCAGACCGGCATGCCAGTAATGCAGGCAAAGTGCCGCTCAACAGTAAAGGCGGGATTGAAGCGCTCACCAGTAATTCTTTAATGCAATGTTGTCCGTTCCCAAACAGAACTGGTATTTGCCACTAAAGACGATATACTACCAGTTTGTAATAGTCCATGTTTTTCTGTACCAATCCAAACTGTAAACGAAGCCGTCCTTGTTGGGTTCTAATGACAGAATATGGAACGTTAACCGACGATCACCTCTGCTAGTGGTCTATCCGGGACGTTCAGAAAACTGTCCTGACGTATCCACTGTCCCATTACCCTCTCACAGTTAGGTCAGAACGGCTCGGATAGCGGGAATTTGGTAAAACGGCCATCTTGATTTTTTCAACCCGATGATGCAGCTTTTCTCAAACTCCATCGCTTGTGTATATTGAGTTTTACTGGATCGTACAGGCATGTTTAGCGTTAGAAGTTCTACAAACAACAAACAAGTAAAAGTTGTAATATAGTAAGCGATAGCGATTTTAATTAAGGCGTTGTGGAGACATTACTTAGCCTACAATCGCTCACAACTGTAACCATTTACATATCTTAAGCATAGCTTAGTGCTTAGTTTTTACAGTAATCGAGCAATTCTATCTGGATGGTTGTTTTTTGCTTTTACTGGCTAACATTTATGCCAATGAATGCATATAAAACATAATTATATTTAGAATTTAATACATATAAAACTCATTTTGCACTATAAAAAAACGTAAAAATAATTTCATATATAAAAAAATATTATATTTTTTATATATGAAATTATTTATACGTTTATACACATATATATAAAATATAATATTTTATAATTATTGACCCTGTCTGTTTTAATACTTTTTATTATTTGTAATATTTTTTATAAATAATTTATTTTTGCTACAAATTTTTAAAATCAAATCGGGCAAACTGCATTTACATACAACATAACTTAATAAAATTATGCATACTTATATTATTATTTTATAAAATAATAATATAAGTATTCTTCATTCTAAATTCGTAAATTATCTTAAACATATTATTATTATTTGATTTCTAGATATTATTTTGCTAATTTTTAATATTCAAACTGACTCAAATATAAAGATATGTTTTGATAATTGCATACTTTTATGCTTGGTGAGTGATTTTTAAAATTATAAACTTTTTGAACCATAAAAAATTGCACAATTAAAACTAAATAAAATTTAATTGTAAGTATTATGTAGTAGGCCTATAACTGTTGAACTGTATATCATAATAATAATACAAACTATAGAAAATATTTTATAGTTATCTAATTTGAAAAAATAGGAATTAATTTGGCTACTCAACTGTAAATAATATGTTCCCATTTTACGACCGCTCTTTTCATTCTCCACTTTTACGACTGGTTTAACTTTTCTTTATGATTGTAAGTTAAGTATCATACTTTTTCTTGATCATTTCTGTATGTATTTTCAGAAACACCATCTCACTTATGGAAATACGATGGCTTACCAGAAAATAATTAGGTCGTAGAGTTCTATGGTACAAGCCTATATACATATAACATGAAATTACTTCTCAATTTATAAAAGAAAATTAACACTAAGAAAATCAAGAATATACACTTTTTCTTTATAGAAATGACGTCTCTTCGCTTACCAAAGTATATTATTTTCCTATTTGTAAGTTCTCTATTTTTTTTCTTCACACTGCTATTACGCAAAGGGAAGTGATCATCCTTCAACAATAGCTCAAATAAATTTAGGAGCTCTTTGTGCTATTCCGAAATAAAAATCGATGTTAAAATAGGAAGGGCATTTCTTTTAGCTCTTCCCCTCTTGTAGGTACCAATAACATTTTTTCATGCTCATCATAGATTCGGCCAGACCCATAATGAGGCGGCCGAATGGTAAGAGATTGGACCCGATATATTTGGGTTAAAATACTAGAGAAAATTTCCGAGGATTCGACCCACACTGAATACGAGTCCTACAAAGCATGTCTACAAATGCTGTCTTCTTTAATTAATGCCTAGGTCATCTGGCTGTTGTTAGAAGAGATCGCAAAGGAAGAACACAAATTTGAAATTTTTTCAGTAGAAAAGATATTGTACAGCTCAATGGTACTTTAATAAATGGCTTGGCGTTTCGGTGGATCTTCTTACTTGGATCAGGATAGTATCTAATATCTATGCCCTATCTTCTGGGGATTTCCGTTGTTCGTTGATAATATGTTATTTTTCCATTTTTAAATCTTTCCGCCCTATGGACATCAAAAGTACCTTTTTTCCACACCCGTCGTGGGTTCGGCCAGCCGACAATTGGGACGACCGGCTGGTGAGGGATGGAACCCGACATATCCGATAAAGATCGCCCATGAAAAATTCCTGGTGAGTTAGTCGCACGAATTACATCCCGATCTTCCAGAGCGGTTCACTGGCGCCTTGGCTTTCTGACCTATATTAAGACTTTAGTTAATTATATCTGAGTTATACAGTAGTAACTACATGATATTACATGAGATATTTAATATAAATTGATAACTGTAATATAACATTTAATAATTCTAACGTATTTATAATCTGAATCTACGAAACTTTCCGTTTTATATGATTTTAATACGGTTGTTGTAAAAAAGGATTCACTTAATTTTAATAAATAAATATTATTTTCACTTGAAAATTATCTATAGGCACTTAAATAATCGCGTCTATACATCTAAACATCGCTTATTGCCTAAACATCGTGTATACGTGATGTTTAGTGGATATGGCTGAGTGGATAAAACCACTGAGCACTGGTATTTCGTCGCGGGTCCATGCTGGCATGTGGTTTTCGATGTTTTTTTTACGTACCTAACACCTAGAAAGATGTTAGTTTCCCCTCCCAGGTGGTATCCCTTCTTGACAGATTGCCCAAATTTGACAAGATTACTATATCTTATCAAACCTTAAATAACCGCGCTTTTTTCTCATTTTAATGAGAAATGTTGAAAGCTTTAATTCTAAGCCTTTATATAAATATTTTTAATGTTCCGTATGTATACAAATGCATTTTCACGTTTTAGTCGACATTTGTTTATGACCTATTTAATTTAACTGATTCTTTCATGCGCATGAAAAGGAGAAAATCCAATAAAATTGGAAATTGCCGTCCTTTCTTTGGGAAATATATAATACACATCAAATCTATTCAGACACAATCTGAAAACTAAGTTTAAGAAAAAATAATTTTATTTCTTTTATTTATAAATTAAAATACAAAATTACAAATGTATTTTACTTGTTTTTTACTAGTTAAATCATTTATGATGCTATCAAAATTATTTCGTTTGTTGATTGATGTTCTATAGATAATATAGAAAGATTCACTTAATCAAAAATGCCGCCCCCTCCGCCCACTCCTAGTTACGGGTTGGCAGAGAGTTAAGAAAGATATGGCATACTGCAGCTTCAAGGAACCCATAACAATAGACATACAAGGATAGAAGACCAGAATAAGAAAGATGGATAGATGGAATAAAGTAACGCAGTATATGGTCGATCTCTATTGGGGATACCTCGCGGGAAGACTTTCTACAGGAAGCTGGACTCTATTTAGCTGTTAGACATGTGAAGAAAACACGGAAAACTCCATGCGACCATTCATTGACAAGGCGATTAGTGTTCGATGATTTTATCCACTTGATCACTGGTGGGTACAGAACAAGAAAAATCCTGACCCCACATATGGGAAACAGGAGGAGAAGGATTTATACACTAAACTCTATGTAATTTATCGTTATATCAAGGGAGTTTTATATTTAATATACTCATTAAATTGTATGGTATCGTATTTTTAAATTGGATGAAATCAAAAAATATGATTTACATTTAACAATAACGAAGATAATATTTGTTTTATTCATTCAGTTAACTTTTCTTCGTAAATTTGTTAATATACGTGTATGAAAGAATATATAATTTTTATGTATAGCATAAGTTATCATCAAAAAATAAAATCTAGACGAAACTAGAAAAAAACATTCATATTTCTTTAATAATGATTCATAGATTTTGACATTTTACGTTATCAAAAATGTTTCTTCAACCAGAAAAAAAAGGAAAACGAATCAATAATAAAGTGGGCCTATCCGAAATCGATGATAATATCAAATAAGAATGCTAAAAAAATGTATTAATTCTTATCCGTTTACGAAATCTTCTAATATGATGAAACAAGAGAAAAGTATTAGAAAAACTTGTCAATGATTCACTTCTATCGTCTGTAACTGAATCACGCATTAAAATAGATGTCGTTAACTAATCCTCGATATATCCTAACATATAGATAAAATTAAAGTAAAATTAAACGGTATATATATTTTTTTTTTAAAGAAAGAAAGTATACTTTTTAATATTTAATGTCATTAAATTTTATCCTCTCTTTTCAATCTAAGTAAATTGTTACTATCAAATTTCTAATCCCTAAATTACAGATGTCCTAATGCCAAACTTGGTTGTATTTGACTGCTATGTATCTCTCCGTTGGCTCCGTTTAGCGTTAAAGAAGTATTTTAATTACGATCGCTTTGAATATAGATGATATGCCTATAGTAAATAAACCTAATTTTAAATGATGTTGGTTCAATAAAAACGAAGTAGTCTAACGACACCCTTATCTGAATTATCCACGAAACTATCATAGAAGTCCAGATCAAACAAGGTGTAGGATTCCTCATAGTAATAGGACGTATGGTAGAGCAGTAAGATGGAAATGTGAAAAAAAAAGACTTTCTTTCTTGATTTAAGTTTGCAATGAAATAAATAATATTACAATACAGTATATATCCTCTTTTAACAAATTTATTATAATATATGCTGAAACATAAATAAAATTCCAAAAATATTTTTCTACTTATTTTCTTGAAAACTTTTTCCGAAATTCTTAATTATATATCAGTTTAAAAGAAAGGAAAATTTTAAAATTATTTTCCTTCAATAAAAAATAAAATTATCTTGAAATTTTTTATCTACAAAGAATTTGAGTGATGCAATATGTTCAGCAATTATTGTTACACGCCAAAAACTAAAAGGGAAAAAGATCGAGTTTATTTCAAATAAGAATCAAACTTTTTTATCCCGATTAAAAAAATCTACGTTCCTTGTTACGCTCGTGCGCAGTTAAAATCTTACTGTTCAAGGATATGTGAACATTTAAAACTAAAAAAAGAAAAATCAGTATTAAGGAGAATTAGCATAAACATACAAATTTGAATAATCTGAAAACGAAATCAAACTTTTAGAAAAATCTTAATTGAATAATTTTTATTCCACTTAATTGTAAGCATGTGTATCGTCTCAAATTTTCCGACAGATTTTACAATATTGAAATTTTTAATTTGTTTTGTGCTTTTCGTCAGGCTTACTTTAATGAAAATTGATAGTACAATTTTTTTTCTTCCTTGTCCTAAATTTCCTATCAATCTGATATTGTTTGCGTTGCTTTCAGACATTAGCATTTAAGACTGTCACCGTGTTTTGGTTTTATACATTAATCTTCGTATTTACTAAAGTTTATTTAAACATATTTTAGGTAAGTGTTATTAAACTTTTTTTAACCATAGGTATTACTTACCTACGAATGATTACTTCATTCATACAAATGACGGACGAAATACAGCTGTATCTCAGTACTCAAACAATTCTGTATTCGAACACAAATTCTAGAGAAAAATCGCTCGATACTCGACTGAATAAATGAGAACCATCTAGAACAAATTTTCGATTAATAACATTCTTTTATGATACAATAAAAAATAAGTAAAATGAAGACGTTGCTGATATTTTTGACCAAGATCAACAAAAATGCTCAAAAGACGATGATACTTTGTAAAAAGAAAACGCCCTGGTTTAACTAAAATTAATATTAACGCGTAATACAGTACTTATAATTGTGATTTTTAGTTTATTATTGATTGGAAATAAATTATCGATTGCTTTAAAAAACATATTTCTCTTACTAACGAAAAACAATAGTATACTTTTGTTAACTTTTGGAACTAACTCCATGTTTTGTATTAGTCCTTTGTTTCGTATAGCACGGATTTGCATAACACAACACTTTTTCGAAATGTAATTACCGTGTTATCCGAGGGATATCTGTACTGTTGCAGGCTTATAAAAATGGTAATAAAAAATTATATAGCCTTTATTTTTTCGTAATAACATTTTTAGATATTTTCTCTGCTAGACGAACATTAATTTTATGATGATAATGCATGAAAATAATCTCCTTCATTACCAGATATTATTGTTCATCTATTCAAACGTTTATTGTATAGTGTTTTATACAATAAATCATTATTATTATAAAATATTGTTTTCATAATAAGTCGACCCCCTATAACACTGTTGATTTTTCCGTTTTATATGAATTCCATATTGTACGAGTCACTTAGATTTTACAAATACGTGAGTCGTTCACAGCCTGGCATACGTATTTGTAAAATCTAAGTGACTCGTACAACATGGAATTCATAAAAAACGGAAAAATCAACAGTGTTATAGGGGGGTCGACTGGTACAACATATGTACATAATTATTTTTTCCGCCCTATGATGGTTATTTTAGTATGTTTATTATGTATTCGATCAGGCCCACAATGAGGTACCAGTGGCGAGAAACGAGGATCGGAACAGACCACTTGTCGAAAACTGGGATTCCTCAACCTGTCAGGATTCAGATACCGTTTTGAATCCGGATGGGTCAAAAAATCCCCAGGAATTTTTCGAGGAGTGGTCCGTCCGGATATGTTGGGCCTCCCTCACCATCCGGCAGCCCCATTGTGGGCCTGTCCGAACCAAAAATGGACTTGCTAAAAGAGGCCCTCTTAGTGCCCACAGGACAGTTTAAAAAATTTACATCGACCTATTTTATATTTAGACAGTTTAGATTTTCATCATGAAATTATTGTAATATTGAATCTAAATATTTTTCAAATAATGCTAAAAAGATACTGAGGCCGCTGGGAGGGCGAGACGGTAAAGGCGCCAGCCTGCTCTGTGGGGAACCGGGTTCGAGCCAGGTCAGGAATATCAGACAATTGATTACGAGCGATCTGTCCTGGATATGTCAGGCTCGTCCCTCACCATTTAGTCGCCACCATTAAAATTGGTGAATTGTGATTGACTCTACATCATTTCTTTGCTAAGGGGCCCATTTTACAAGAACCCAGCGATGGAATTTTAAAATATGCTGAAGCAGTTTTTTTGAAAATGGGATTGTTTTCTCTTTTAATGTTTTAAAAGTTTTCATATTTATTTAATCGGTTATTTTTTACGCTTTAAAAAAATCACTTTCAATCAGAATAATCTTCAAATCTACGAAAATTATTGGCAGTTTCTTTTACTCTGGATAAATTGCTATAAGAAAACCGTTTCCTACTGAATTGTTCACTTCGTAGTTACATTTCTTCTACATCACAACTTTTTAAAAAATACTTTCCATTTGACATGTTATTTTTCATGTTTCTGTGGTCTGGTCAAGCTGCAACAAAGCAGCCGGCAGATAAGAAACTGGACCAAATTATGAAAACTTCTGAAGCTTGGAACCGCACTCAAAAAGGAGTGTAATATTTTGTCAATTCGGCTATTCTGAAATGTTTTATAACTGGGACGCTTAACGCGAAAATTTTGCCGAATACATCAAGACTGATGCAGGATACAGTAAACGATAGCGAAACAATGGAAAAATTATAATTTATGGTATTCCATAAAAAATTCAGTCTTAAATATATCAATACTTTCATGGCCGTCCGAAGCTATTATGGCATATTATGTAATAATTTCCCACCCGTTCACTTTAGTTTCTCATAGCAGTGATGAACGAGAATTATGGGCGCTTCTATATGGAAAACAAACGTTGCTTACTGCTAAGAAGCACCCATGATTTTCAGTGTTAATTACAATATATGTTAGATTATCCCCCGTTTTTGTTTTACTTTTGAAGTAAGACTTCATCAAAATTTTCTCTGAGAAAATTCGAATTGTATTTCTTCAATTTTAATTATGCTACCATTAGTTGATATATTCCTGTAAATTTTACGTAAATGTATTCATTAAATCACGTTTTTACACAATAATGTTATTTAAAATACGTGATAATTTCTCATTAATTAATCAAAAAATATTTGCAAGTACAATATTTTTAAATTTTTGAGTTTTAGGAACATATCACTGGGATTGATTGCAAAGTTATGAGTTTCATATTCAGTTTTAGTATAAATAAGGTCTTAACAAAACTTAGAAAACAAGTTTTCAATGATATTTTAATTAAATTTGAGAAATTTAGTTGTATTTAAATATAATAAAACAAGACACAGACAAAACATTTGAAATAATTGTATATATTATGCACATGTACAATGTGTAATGACATTTTTGCATTTACCATAAGCTTGCTGTACATTATCATAGTCATATTCATAGTACAATTCAAAATATGTTAAGAAAACAATCAAGATAAAATGAAAAACGTTTGAATAATAATTTAAACATTTACAGCACACAAAAAATACTTCAATAATTATATTAAAGCAAAAATAAAACATCACAATGTAATCTGCTTTCTAAAACAGCTGCAACTTAACATTAGCTTTATATTAAAAGTATATAAAAGACAACTACCCTATAATCTTTTTTTTTTGTTTTTTTTATGAATTAGAGAAAAATATCTCAACTACATTTTCAATTGTACATTTTTCTACAATATAGATTCTTGACAGATAGATCTTGGCATATATCATTCTTAATACATTCATTTCCTTAAGAAATTCTTCTAAAATGGAAGGAAATATATAACATTGGACAACCTAAGGGTTATAAAACATGTTGACTTAAGTGTATAAAAATCCATACTATGCAAAAACATAGGATTTTATTTTTACAGACATAAACATGTACACATGATAGTATAAAATTAAGAGTTAAAATAATATTTGTATACAAAGTGTCCCATAAGTTTGGCTCCCACTGGAGTTGATATGTTTATTCTTTTACAGATAAAGCATGGTGCCCAATAAGGAGGAATGAATTCAAGTTGTTTTGATGGTGGGGTTTGCAGTTAGCATGAAGTTGCCAAAAAGTTGACAGGATATATCAAGACTTCCCACAGATCACATACAATGATCTGATTGAATGGTCTTTTAAACTTCACACTGACTAATGGTCCTTGTCAAAATAACTTGAACTCATTCTTATTTATTTAGTGTCATGCTTCATGCTTCACCTGTAAAAGAATAAATAAGCATCAACATAACTCCTACAGGCCTGGATTTATGTGACACCCTGTATATTTATATATATGGTATATATACATATGTATCTGTACCATATATAATATTTTACATATAAATTTAAGCTCTTTTATTATACATTACTAATAGGTTTTTTAAATTAAAACATGACAAACAGAAGAATTATGCATAGTTGATTTAGGCAGGAAATCCGATAAAATTAAAATTTAGATTTTACTCTTTTGGAATCAACACATTGTGCAAGTTAACTTAAAGGAAATGGAAGTCATATCAAAATTATTCAAAATTATTTCGACCATACCAAATCTTATTTAAATAAATATATAAAAGTGATAGAAAATATTTGTATAAAATTGATTTTCACATTCATATATGAAGATTTTATCAGATCTGACTGTAAAAAACACACAAATATTTGTAACTTTTTGGTAATAAATTTATAAATTCAGCAAAACTAAATTTTGTCACAGGACATTTTTTAAACTTTTTAATTTAAAAAAATAATAAATATATTTTTACATTAATTAATATTCAAAATTTCATTATTATTGTTATTATTAATTGAACAGTCCCCAATCAATAGCAATGCTATACAGGTAACAGTCTGTTTACAGCAAATATTCAGTTATTTATAAAATTTTTATTCAGTTTTTTAATGTTTAACTTGGGCTTGTGCACATTTTTCTTAATAAAACTGATTCTAAATTTTTTTTAAATTTATTCTTTAAGCTTTTGACTAAAGGTTGGGGACATTCTAAAATATTTGGCAAACATAAATTAATATTTGTACTATTCTGTAATTAAAAATAAAATGAGCATTCTTTTAAAAAAACTAAAATAAAATATTTTATAGTAAACATTACTTTAGCTACACTATACTATTTCTAAGTAGTATATTACTTAAATAATTAAATATGGATAAATTATATTTGGCATTATTTATTCAATTCTAACATACTGAATAAATTAAAAACAGATAATTAAAATAAAAAATAATTATAAATATAAATGCTTTTTAGAGTCTTTTAAAAAAGAAATTGAATATTCTTTATATAAATCCCTTGTATTGAAAAATATCCTTCCAAAAATGTGTAAACAATACTGTTATCCCACTTCTCTTTCTGTAATTGTGCCTAAAAGTTATCTTTAAAACATATAAAAAAAAACAAAGAAAACAAACTAATATAGCTGGAGTTCTCAGCTAACATAACTATTTATATATATAAAAAAATACAGCACAAAATTTACAAGGCACTCTATAACTATTTTATTTTTAAAAAATTACAGTTAAAATAAAACCAATAGGGCATTGTTTTTTTATTAAAATAAATTTTAGTTCTATTTCTTTTATTTGTGTGTGTAGATATATATATATTATACTTGTATTATATATATATATATATATTTAAAAGCAAAGAAAATGACTAGTGAAGATGACTCATTTGAGATTTCTGGAATAAACATGCAACTATACTGACTAGCACAACAGCTTTAAATATAACAAGAAATGGATAAAAACATCCAAATCTAACTAGATAAAACCTTTGGCAAAACTATATACAAGTAATAGCATTGTCAACTGTCAATTGCTATTAAAACATTTTATATAGAGTACTGCAAAAAACCAAGAATCTTGGTGCAATCCAATTTAATTGGAGAAAAACATCTTACTTTTTAAAAGTTAAATGCATTTATACTATCGCATATTTTTTACTATCTGAACTAGAAGAATCAATTTTCTTTTCTTGGAACTGCCGTTTTGCTTTTAGTTGATCGAAGGTATCTGCTTTGTGTTGTAGAATGTAGGGTCTGTCTGGAATGAGATACAACACTTTCCATGGAACGAAAATGTCGGTTGGAGGAAATTGGTCTAGGCAGTGATGGTCTGCCTGAAGTATTTTTGTGATCTTTTATGGAATGTTCAATTTTTGGTATGCATTTACCACTTGTGGTATTTTGATAGGGAGATGAACGCAGAGATCCACCAGATTGACTACGTTCTCGAGATGGTACTCCTGATGGTTTTTGAATCGAAGACTTATGTAAACCAGTTGGCCTTGTTCTGGAAGTAGGTAGTTTTGGTGAGGTACATTCTGTAACGGAAGTGGGAGCAGTTCCTCCAGTGACAACCTGTTGTTGTCTTTGTAATTTCCGAGATAATTCTTGTTCCAACATTTCTGCCTCTTGGAGACAGTGACTTACTAAACTAGAATCTGCATCAATTTCAGCCACGAGATCTTTTTGACTGTCCGGAGTGCCTGTTGCAGGCGTTAGCAAAACATCAATGGAATGTTTATTATCACAAGGTAAAGTATGGTGATAAGATTCATTATGAGAAATAGGAGATTTACAGTCATTTTTCACTGTGAAAGGAGGCACTTTGGCAACTTGACTGTTTTTGACTATATGTGTATTCATATTATCTGTTTTAATATCTCTGCAATATCTGGTTTGATTATTTCTGTCAAACTGTTTAGAAAAATTAGAAACATGCTTCACCTTCTTCTCTGGTGAATCTGTACATCTTTCAATATGGCAATTAGCTAAATAAAGAAAAAAAAAAAAAAAGGTTAATTTTAATTATATTATAATTTTATAATCTTTAAAATACTGCAATTTTTAAAATTAACATTCTATTTTTTATACAAATTATGTAATTCAAAACATTTCAAGTAAAATTTTTAAATCAACCTCAGAAATAATGCAAAATGTTCTCAAACTTTAATTTAAATAACCATAATCCAAAAAAGATGAGTTGCTGCTGTTATTATTATTATTATCATCATCATCATCATCAAAGAAAAGGAAAAATCTTTGTTTATTAAACATCAAAGACTAAGGTTAAAAATTAGATAGAAACATAATATAGAAGTAAACAATTATTTTTTTTGTATGTAATTGTTGAATGTATTTACAATTCACCAAATATGTACAATGAGAAAAGTATTTTTCTCCATTTATCATTAGCTATATATAATTTATATATAATAGAATAGTTGTATATTTACTATTAACTCCTAAATGCTTTGACCAATCAAAACTAAATTTTTCTTAGTTACTCTATAGGTTCCCACAAAAAATACAGATTACAATGAAACCAGAGCACCACACATTTCATCTCTTCAACACTATGATAAATTAAGTTTAGTGTGTTGTTATATAAATAAGCATATGTAATAATTAATGAAGGAATCACTTAATTTTAAAACATTATAATGTAGTATAACTGTTGCAGTAAAAGAATAACAGGATTTGTCTTCCATGAGAAACTATTCACATGCAGTATTGAAACAATTCAATGAATTTTCCTATAACATAACAATACTTGTCAATGATGTGATTGTGCAGATGGTATTATATTGAGAAAGAAATCTCTTAGGATGTAAAAACATGGTTCTTCTCTCACTGATGGATACAATGAAATAAAGTCAAAAATTGTTATTTACTCATTATCCTTTAACACAATACCCTATAACTCATTTATCAGTTCTTTTGCACTGGCTCTGGAGTATTTGTAATGTTTTAGGTGTTCCACCAACTGATAAATTTGGTGACCTTGCCTTATCCACTATATAATGTAATTGTTGGCCCTGTTTGTGTATCTTTGCAAATGGAAATAGTGTCAGGATGCCTGGGAAATGGATTATGGCATACTTTAACTCTAATAACCCAGCCAGTTTCATGCATGCAATTCTGTTAACTTTGCTCTGAAGGTTGGTAAGAAACTCTTCATTAGTATGTTGACACTCCATCATCCATTAGTATTGCTCCAATAAGGATGTGTAGAACAAATTTTCCTATGATATCGCTGGATATATCTACTAATTTTAATTTTGTCCATAATTTTGAGTCCTCCTCAAAATTATGGACTTCAGTATGGACATTAATTAATGGAAGAGAATAAATACTTTAGAAACATTTATTTGTCAGTTAATAATACAGAGTATACCATTGACAAATTTCACACCTACAATTTTTTTCTTAAAGACATTGGATAGATGACCACCTTCTCTACACACACAGTTTGCATGACTTAACAGGTTGCATTTGCAGGACCATATGTAACTTATATGGATGGAACCTTAAATCCAATGATGGTATTCTTTGAACACTCAAATGATGATGCACCTATAGCAAAACTACATGAAGTCAGACTGAATGCTGTAGACTTATGATAGCAACTCAAGCAGCCTCAATATTGTCTGCTATACAAGCAATTCAGGGTCTCCCCACAGATTTTTTTCAGAGACAAACCTATCTCCTCAAAATTATGGACTCATGTTAATTGCATGTGCTGATGGAATACAACAATGCCATCCTATATTCAAATGCTGATGAAATTTTTTACATTCAGCCTCTACACTGCTATTCATGTAATATGCTTCGACTGCAATGGCATAATAAGCATACTCCATGATTACTAAATAGTAAAATGTTGTTAGCAGAGTTTTATATGTCAGTTATTGCCACCTGCCTCCCACAGCTGCCACAACACATTTTAAAATTTCCCATTCTTTTGAATCGTCCTACATATGCATTAGACTTAAAACATCACTATCTAGACTTAATGAAATTTTACCCAATTACAAAATCTTTATTTTACCAAATGATATGCCAGATTTTTATCATGCTGTATTAATGCTAATTAATTAATTAATAAGCTGAAACAAACAATTTGGCTAGAGATATTTGTAGTTAAGCCACCATCACTCAATTAATTATAAATTAATTAATTTTGATTCAGAATACTCTGGAAAGTAAAGAATTTGTCTGGAGTAGGACTTGAACCTGTAACCATGTAGTTAAACTAATAAAGTAAGCAATACACCTTTAACAGTAGGTTAACATTTTTCCAATCTTACCCACTGGTAAAAGGTGTATTGCTTTACTTCATTATGGAATCTAGATAGAAAAATATCATAATCCATTTCATAGTAAGAAATGATCATTTCTCAATTATAAAAACAAAAGTTTAACAAAAGTATTGTTCTAAAAATTGATTAATATCACTACATCATTTTGTTCTGATAACAGAAACATTTTACAAAGTGTTTTACAAAAAGAAATATTTTATTATATTTTATTTTTATAAATGTTTTGTAATAAGTTCTACATAACAGATAATAAGAGTTGTGGTTTTGCAAATAAACATCTGCATAACTTTTTATATTTAGACAAATATCATAAATTGGCCTATTCAAAAACATTTTTATTTTATCACACAAATTAAATATAAATTTCACAGCATGGCACATACACTTTGGAGTCATTGGAATAAAACTTCCTATTTTTAGTTTATGCATATTTATTTATCATCGATCCAAATCAACAATAACATAAAATCATTATCATTTATATATCTACTATGATACTTATAAAGAATTTCATTCTTTAGTATTTAACTTAAAAAAAAGCAATCAAGCTTTATCATTTTAGTAAGTTTTTAGTTTCTAAATGAAACTGATTCTACTTTTTTTGGTCATCAGAATATAAAATAAAACTAAAAAGAATTTTGACAATTAATTTTACATTTAAGATAAATATCTTTATATTGGAAAAATTTATAAAAACATCCAGACACACTGTATAATATACGGCTTACTTCTAACTCCAAACCAAAATAGTGCTTAACTCAATATAACTTCTTTCTTTCACTAACGTTTTCGAACTTACAGTTCTTCTACAGGTGAAAAAAATGGACAAAATAAATAGTATTCGAACAGAGCATGCGCAAAGTAAGACGAAGATTGCACAGGTTTCCTTAGAATATTCTGTTTCAGAATTGATTTGAAAAAGATCTGTTCAAATACCATCAATTTTGTCTGTCTTTTTTTCACCTGAAGAAGAACTGTAAGTTTGAAAACATTAGTGAAAGAAAGAAAGAAGTTATATTGAGTTAAGCACTGTTTTGGTTTGGAGTTAGAAGTAAGTCATATTGGAAAAATTAACAGGAACTATAAGTTCTATTTATTACTACAGATATTTGTATACTCTACACAAAATAATAAATATTCACTACTATCTAATATGAATAAAAATACAAAAATTTAAATATTTTTTTTAGACTTTTTCATAGTTGCTTATTTACATCAAGAATTTAAATGCATAAAAATTATATTTAAAAATTAAAATATTATGAGGAAAAAATGAATGAAAATTAATTTTATATGAATGATTAAGTTAGCCAAATCTGCAAAACTGTTTTTTAAATAATCGTAATCCAGAAAATTTCTTACATTGCAAATTTAAGTATAAACTTAAAAGTACAATAATAAAACATGTTCCAAGTTGAGATGATATGCATATGTTCTATGAGTATATAAACACAAACGTATAGAATCTGGTATTCCAGAATTTGGAAACTTAAAAAGACATGTTTTAATTGAATCTACTAAATTCTGAGTTATCTGACAAAGTTTCAGCTTACTCTATCATAAAGTATATATTACAAAAATTAATTATATGAGAAAACTACAAGCAAAGTGATATATCAATAAATATTATGTCTACAATGCATTGGTCAGCTTTCTTTTCCTCAATTATCATTTACATCTAAAAATCAATTTAAAATTTTATATTTCATTAAACACAAATGCACACACATAGGATAGCCACTTAAACATCTGTCAAGAAGCAAAAGAAGTCTTTCCAGCATTGTATGAATATATGAATAAGCATATTAGTGCTGGAATAAGCATGTTGAGTATGCTTATTCCAGCACTAAATAACCAAAGGGACTCACGATTTAAGACAATTTCACATAACATAAAAACTATGATTGTAAAAGATAAAAACAATATTGCAGAAATTGACAAAAAAGTGAACTTTATTTTGTTAAAGAACATGTTCAAAATGATTGCCTATACCAACAATAAAAAAGTTGTAGATAATCAGGTATGACATTACAGAAGACACACAGCATTCCTGGTATCACCATTTCTCAGACCTGTTATATGTATCTCTCCAGTTTGCCAACATAATGCAGCACTACTGGGTATTCAACACACACTACTGTTTTTACATGACTCAGGAAAAACTCAGTGGAGTTGAGCCTGGAGAACATAATGACCGTGGAATATGAAACATCTTGGTCTGAAAATTACAGTCGACCCTCTATAACGTGCATTCCTATAACGTAGCGAAAAAATTGCAGCAACATTCGTTTAAAGGAGCTCCTAAAACGTCATCGCCGACTCGTTTCGCGACAAGATTGATAGAATCTGGACCAATAGTGGATGAGCAGCCGAACTACTTTCCTCCGCCCTGCGCCACGCTACGGAGAGGTTAGGCGGCTAAATTGAGTTTGCTATCGTCTGTACAGTATTATATATAAATTAGGTACTGTACATATAATTATATATTAATTATATATAAATTAGGTACTGTATATATAATTATATATTAACTTAATTTATTGTAACTTTATTATAATTATATATATACTTTCTGCCGTCCAGCGCCACGCTACGGAGAGTTTAGGCGGGTAAATTGAGTTTACTATCGTCTGTACAGTATTATATATAAATTAGGTACTGTACATATAATTATATATTAATTATATATAAATTAGGTACTGTATATATAATTATATATTAACTTAATTTATTGTAACTTTATTATAATTATATATATGCTTTCTGCCGCCTGGCAACACGCTACGGAGATTTTAGGCTAGTAAGTTGAGTTTATTATCGTCTGCACAGTATGTAAATTAGGTACCGTAAGTCTAATACAGCACTAATTTTATACATTTCTTGTGAAAGAAACACTTCTTATTCAACGGCCATAAAAATTATTTATATTAATGATGTCTCCAAAGGTCAAGTTATTTTTCTGCGAAAAATTCGTTATCAGAAATCGCGGCCACCGTTTCGTGTGCTGTTCTGTGACGAAAACAAGCTTTGAGCAACGGCATAGTCGAACGGTACATACTCGGTAAGTAATCCTATAATTTTTTGTTTATAGCATAGTTTATACAGATTATTCCCAAAAAATTATGTGTGTTTCAGAAATGTTGAGTGGAATTAGTCTAGAATCGGTTAATTTTATAGAAGAAAATCTTTCAAACAGCCTTAGTCCGTAAAGTTCACACCTATCGGGCTGCGATTGGCTCATGTATTTAATCGTTCCTACAACGTAAAATTCAATTAACGTGGAACGTATCTAAGCGTTATAGGGGGGTCTACTGTACTACAATTCATTCCAGCATTACCTGCAAACCATAACAATTAATACAGAAACAACATGAGGTGTATTTATCACACACAGAACAATTTGCCATCTCATCCTCATTAAGGAAGAAGAGCAGAACAAATTCTAAGTCAACTTAGTCATTCTTCAGTTTTGATTTTATGTCAGGTTTTTCACTTGAACACCAAAGAAGATCTGAGTGGTTCTGTGCTCACAATGACTGCTGACAACTTCATTGATGTACTGTATACATGATATGCTTTCAAATTCACTATATCTTCAGTCAGTCTCAAATTAAGCAGCACTTTGTGAGCTGCAATTGTGAAAACTATAATTGAGCTTGGCCATTCTTGGTTATTTTAATCATATATCCTGAACTCTCTATTTGCTACTACAGAATAAATAGGAAATTTGTGTCAGAACTGTTAAACATGACCATGATGTATCATGGTCATGTTTAACAGTTCTGACACAAATTTTTCATCTTGGCATTTTTTAAAATGCCAGTATGCATTGTGGCTCTTTGTAAGCAGTCAGCACATCAAATTTCTTGTTATGGCTATTTCAGCCTCAATGTATCTGGTCATTTTTTCTACTCAATGAACATTTTCAATCTTTGAACCTAACATTTATATATAAATCCTTTTGTCATAATATTTTAATCATTAATTTTTATATATTTAATTTTTTAAAAACGGCTACATTTAGTAAATCTGGCACATGTTTTTTAATTTTAATTAACTAATATTGTTATATAATCATGAAGATTTAAAATAGGGTAATTACAGTTCTTGCATAAAATAATTCTAACAAAAGATTTTGTCAGAATGTATAAAATAATTCAATCAGTCTATCACATAAATCCTCATTTAATAAATAACAACTAAAGTAAAAGAATTTTTAATATAATAAAATTTAAACTTTATTTTATAACATGTTTACCATTTAACAGTTTAAGTGACTGCTTTTATTTTTCTAGAACTGTGTTCTATCATTTATCATTTCTTATGGAGCATTGTTTCACACAAAAAGAGTTTTAATAACAAAGTATTAAATTTTAATTATTTACAAAAAGAGTTTTAATTATTCAAAGTATTACCAAGCTTCATTATTTTCTGAAATTCAGTATGTGCACTTAGAGATTCCATACAAAATATCTTGAAAATTCTCCAAGTTATATAAAAAAAAAATTGACATAATTTCAAACAGCTTCAACAAATATTTCAGTAAAAAATTGACAAGGAATATTTTAAAGTAATAATTCAAAATATTTATTTTCAAACTTCAGATATTTTAAATCATAAGGTCATAAATTGAAACAAAATACATATTTTTATCAGTGAACTGTTTTTTTAAGAAAATTGTAATAATTGACCTATCATTTTAAACTAGTCATATTTTGTTTATTTTATTAATCAATTTTATTTCACAATGTTATTTTATTTTGTCTAATATGACATTTCAAAACTAACTTCAGATTTTCTATAAGATATACATATATATTTCTTTTATATACTAGTATAATTTAACTCAAAGAATATATAACTATCAAAAAGTACAAATCAATTAAATAACATATAAGGTAAACGCACTGGTAGTGGACACTGCGTTAGTAGTGGACACTTTGAACTTCAAATATGAGTAATAAGGTTGTTGATGGCTTCACTGTTCAAACATACAAATCATTCAGTAGACAGAACCCTCTAGTGGTGGTAACTCGCACTGATCCTTTTCTAGTGCATCATGGGATGTTTTCCCGCGCTCATTAGTGATGGCATTCCTGCTGATATAAGAAGACAAGTGAGTCTGCTGTCTGTTTCCTTAAGGTCTAGGTAATTTAAATCACGCTTGCTGTATTAACAGTTAGTTTCACGGAAGTTTTTTGGTGATATACTATTAATATGAGCTTCGTTGGTATGTTTTAAGACCTTCCTGATAGTATTTTTATTTTCCAAGTCAATTGAATGAGATGTCCACTAATGAAACAAAAATATTGTATATTTTTAGTAGTGGACAAGAGGTGGCCACAACTAGTGAAAATGAACTTTTCACTTTTAATCAGTATCAAGTCAAAAATTAAATCACCTAATGTTAAGTAACATACAGTATTGATTCAAGCATTTTTTGGTTACTCTGTCTAGTCATGGACAGGGGGTGTTCACTATTAAACCGTGAATGTCCGTTTATTGAAATGAGGTGTTTCAATAGTGGACAAAACATGGTTTGGTGCCATGGGATCCTACAGCACCCGGTATGCTAAGTAGGAAAATAATGTGCAAGAAGAAGTCAGACAGTACTCTCACGAAAAGTGATGTAAGAGTTGGTTTTGAAACATTAAAAATATACATGGGACCTGAGAAAGTGGGGTTATTTGAGACTGTAGTTTCTTTTGAAGATGTTGAGGCTACAGACAAGTCCCTGTTCAATTTATGGCACCAGATGAAGACAGACATCATGAATCAAGTAACAGCTGGAAACAACAGCAAATCCTTCAACAATAATGAATCAGAACATGAAGATTCGACGGTTGAAACTTCAAATCAATCGCAGCCATGAGATAAATGATGTCAGTAACACCAGTGCATTTAGTGATTCATATATTCATGATATTCATAATGACTACCACTATCAAAATGAAAGACCTAGTACTTCAAACACTGGCAATACCATTGTTGCCACAAGTACACACAATAGCCGCAATAACAGTCAGATCTCTGAAACAGTACCTAGTCCTTTCAAAAGGTCACTTCTCTGGTCAGAACCCAGGGAAATCACTAACAAAAGGAAGAAAAAGGAAATCATACCTTCTGTAGTTACGTCAAAAGCTTGGCAGGAATATTATGAAAATAAGGAAAAGAAGAAAATAGTGGAACTAGAACTGAAAAGGGAGAGAGCTTTGGCAAGACAGAGAAAGAAAGAACAACAGACTGCTGAGAATAAAAGGAAAGCTGAAGAGAAAGCTATGAAAATGAAAATGAAGACTACAAAGCAACGAAAGAAGAAAATGAGAAAGGAAGAGACATCATCAGAAGATGAAGGTTCTTGGATTCCCTCGGATGGTGGTAGTACAAACGATGTTACGTTAGATGTAGAAGACACTATGGAAGATGAAGAAGAAGAAGACGACATTATGCAGTTTCAGGAAAATATTGAACCCCCTTCAAACGAAACTATTGGACCAAGTTCAGCAATTAAGGAATCGAAAGATACAGAAGAAAGGGGAGAAAGTATTGAAGGGACTTTAAATTGGACTCGGAGGAAGGATATGTCCGAAAGACACAGTCGGAATACCATTGAAAAGGAAAGGGAATCAAACATCCTGCATGAGAATGATTTTGTAGTTGCCACCTTGTCTGGTAAGAAAAGAAAGTACAAATGTGTGTGCAAAATTACCAGTTTAATCAGTGATAATATCGCAGAAGTGATTGTGTTTAATTCCATAAATAGGATGAAAAGCGTATTTGCTAAAAATGAAAAAGATGTACAAACGATAAATATTTCTCAAATTGACTTGAGGCTTCCTAAGCCTCTAATTTTTGGAAGAGAGAGTCACTGTCAATTCTCGAAAGGCATTGACATAGATAAGTAGTTCAACACAAATTAACAATGCAACAATATTTCCTTAAACTATGCTGACGTTAATATTTGAGTTCTCCTAAATGTAACTTAGAACCCAGTTTTATACTATTATTTTTAAGTGTTTAATATTGAGTGTAACAATAATCCATTCCAGTATGTTAAAACTGATCTCATTTATTTCAACATTTGTATTCGTTAAGAATAATGTAACAATAACAAAATAAGAAAGTTTCTTATACTAACTTTGTAATGTTTTATATTTATGTTTCATAATACTTATTAGTTCAATTTTCATATAAACATTACAAACTATACACATGTAATTTACATTTGTACAATTTGATATTTTAATTAATTTAATTAAATTATGAGTTGTCATTATAATTAACACAGTGTTCTTGTTCTTTATAGTAAAGACTGTCAAATTCTGCAAGTTGTGAAAAATAAAAACGATTTCATCTTGAATATAATCATTTCTATATTCCTTGTCCACTACTGGTGCAAATGCCTGTCCATTACTAAATATCTCAATTTTTTCAATGTCCACTACTGAAACATTTTCAACCTTACAAAATAAATTAAATTAAAATGTATTCGACGAGACTGACATAATTAAAATCCTTACAGTGAGTGAAGAAAGAATTTTGTCTAACAGACAATATAACTTTTAAGCCATAAGGCTTCCAAATAGGGGTCCAGTTTCAAAAAAGTCGAAAAATTTTCCTTAAAGTGTCCACTACCGGTGCGTTTACCTTATATAGTTCAAAAAACCAGATGCAATTATCAACAAAATGTACACTTGAAACCAGAAAATCCAGTAACATTTTAATGAGTAAACTAATGTTTTTGACTGCTTTCAGTGATCATCATCAGGTTTAATTACATTCTATAAAGAACTAAACTTGAAAAAAAATTTGAAAATGATGAAACAAGCATTTGATTAGCTGTGAGCATCACTGACTATTTACAGATCAAAAAAATTTTTAGGTGACATCAAAAAAGACCCTTTATGCTTGCAAGATGATTCAGCATTCTTATAATTTATGGTCATAACTTTTCAATTGACTTTGTATATCTCAAGTTTCTCCAAATGCTTCTGGTGGAATACTCCCTGGTTGGATGTATAATATGTGCCTTGTCAAAGGAAACTTGAACCTTGTGGTCTGTTGTGAAGGCTGTTAGTGTCATGATGGAGAGACCCATTTTAAGGAAGTCTCGTGTTCTTTCAATTGAAGACTTAAAAAGTGTACGGTAATGCCTATGTACTCCCATTTTTGGCTGACTCTATTATCCATTTTCAAATAAATTAAAAAAAGGTAACTTTCTCTAAAAATTTTCTTTAATGTATTGTTATTACATCACTTTTATTATAATTATTCTTGTAAACTTTTGGTAAATAATATATATTTTACAATTTAAATAAGACACATCAAAAGTCAAGTTATAAGAGTCTCATAATATTTTACAAAATCTTGAAAACAAAATAATTAATGCATAAAATAATTTTACATAATATGAGAATAGTTTACACAAATACTTCAAGAATCTATTTTTTAATATTAACTTTTATTGTAAATTAAATTATTAAATTTAAATCTATTAACTTTTATTAAATTTTATTCTTTGACAAAAGTAATTGTGAAAGAATAAAATTGATCAAGCATCTCTCACTGATAAATTCTCTTTAACTTGAATTTTAAGCATCTCTTTTTTAGTATTTTAGATGTAAAAATTTCAAAAGACAAGTTCATCTTTTCATGTTCAAGTCAGTCAAGCCTGAAAGACATCATCTTGGTCCTTCAAAATGTGAAGAAATAATAGAATGGAGTCAAACAGACAGACATGAAATATAAAGTTCAGAACCATGAGTATTAATTATTATACACTATAAAGACTTATTTCAAAGAATTGCAATATCAAATGATGATCACTATCATTGATTAACTGTTATAAAGTCATAGGAACATGCAGTACATCAATTATTTTAGAATTTGTAATATCTAATACATTCTCCTAAAATAAAATTGTAATCAAAAGCTTTATCTGAGATTTCTATAAGTGATAATTTATAGTATGGAATTGATTAAAGCTCTTTCTGGAAGAATCCATTTAAAAAAGTTAAATAAATCAGATATTTCGTTTACTTATACAATTTTTATTGTATTGTATTATATTATAAACAATCTTCGTACAAAGTTTCTTTTAATTCATAAATGTACTTTTTGACATACCTAAAAATTTTTGATAAGCAATGTATAAATAAATTCTACTTTGCAAAAACTTCTGACTGTTGTTTTTAATTGCAAATTTAAAGTACCATTGATTTAAGACATATCTCCATTTTAGACTATCAGAAAAATTTCTAAAATATGTATCTTAGAAAAGGAAATGCAATAATTAAAACAATTAATATTATAAATAATGTATATAATTATATATTTAATAAAATGTAACACTATCAAAAGCTGGAAAATAATATAACAATTCACAGACACCTTTCATACTTATTCCAGCAAGTACATTTTTTAGAAAAAAAAAAACGTTTTTGGTCACTCTGAGGGACTTTCATCAGTTTATCATACATGTATATTCTACAATCAAATGCATTTAATCAAATTCCAAATGAATTTCTAAGTTTATCCTAGTAAGCATACCTGCTGGAATAAGTATGGAAGGTGTCTGTGAGTTATAGCAAAATAGATATAATAAATATTATGAATGAATAATTTTGTATTTTATTAAAAGATAAACTCACCATTATTCACTTTAGAGTCACTACCAAAAGCATTTTTCTTCATTTCTACTACTTGCATATTACAGTTATCTATCTGATTCAGTGACATGCAAATTTTCCTTTCCATATTACTATTTTTTATTCCTTCACATTTAATAAATATATCATCTTCATCTTCCAAAGTTTTTAATTTTGATAAATCATCAGAAATTACTCTTTCAAATGTTGGCACTTTTTGACATAATCTTTTTTGACTAGAGAACATATTATCTTCAGAAGCAGAGCAAACTAGTCTTCCAGACTTTTGAGATCCCACACTCGTTATATTTTTCACAACAGTTTCTGTTGACATGCTGCGACGTGGTTTTTGGGAAATTTTAACCTGTGAATCTTTTACAACTCCTCCCTTTTTTTCTTTATCTTCTTCGATAATATCATTTTGACGTGCTTCTCGTTCAAGTTGTTCATCATGACTAATACTTCTTGGTCTAGTTTGATCATTGCTCCTTCTACTTGTTTTTCTTCCTCTTACAGACTTTGTTTTCCGTGGATAAGTAGAATATTTTTCATCTCCAGATTGTTCTTCATTATCTTTTTGTTTCTTCAATTTCTGAAAGATTTATATGAATTTAGATGAAAGCTTTTTATACAGAAGATATATTTTCCTTATACACTATTTTCCTTAATACTTTCCATTTTTAATAATATTAATTTTAAATAACATTAATTAGTAGTAAGTAATTCAGTTATGCCATAATTTATGTAAAAATTAAGCTGTAAAAATTGTTCTTATTCTATTTTTGTCAGGAGTACCTAAAGACTACAATGTGTTAATTATCAAAAGTATTTGTGAATAATATTTTTACAACGTGTAATTTTTGAGTAAATTTATTGTTTTTGCAAGATATTTTAATTTTCATATAACTAGAACATATTGGTGAATGCTCCTAACATTTTAATTATTAATTAACAAATAGCATTCAAAATATCAATTTTACTTCATAAACAACATATTCATCCAAAAAAATCAAACAGAAATAATGCATTTAGTCCTGATGAAAACTATATTTTTTTGTAATTTATTAACTGTCCTAAAGCAATGATTCCCAATTAGTGGTACGTGTACCCCTGGGGGTACGCAAAATTGCATGAAGGGGTATGTGCGGCAATCTAAAATTGGTCGATTTAAAATTTAAATGCATGAGATAAAGCAATCAAAAGAATAATGGGTGGACCATCAAAAATTTGGAAATTTACAACAAGATGTCAAATGCACAAATTCGTTTATTTATAACTAAAAATATTCTTGGAATTTCATCAAAAAAATGCATTTGTGACAATACCTAAATGAAATTCTTACGCAAGAAACAAAAATTGTACAATTAACACAAATTGTGTTAATTGTACAATTATCATTATCATCATGTCAACGAAGCGGCAATAAAATATTTACTACCATTTTGCACAACATACCTCTGCGAGAGCATATTTTCGGTCAATACAAACATGAAAACTAAACATCGTCACCAATTTCAACTCGAAGATGACTTGAGACTGAAGCTGACCAAAAAAGCAACCAGATTTTACAAAGTTGTGCAAAGAAAATTGTGCTCATTTGTCACATTAAAATTAAATAACCTTATGTTATTTTCATTATTATTAGAATTGTATTTTAAAGGTAATAAATGTAAAAAAAAACTTATCTATTTATCACTAGCTGTCTACCCACAGCTTCGCTTGCATTATATCGAATCAGAAGATATTCATGAANCAAAATTTTATTAAAACCTGTTCAGTGGTTTAGACGTGAAAAGATAACAGACAGGCAGAATTCCCTTCAAATTTATAATATTAGTATGGATTAATATGAATTTCTGCTATAAGTGGTATGTGAGTTTGAGCTCTTTCTTGAAGTGGTATGCAGGAAAACTAATTGGAAACTACTGTCCTAAAGCTATCAAACAGATTTATTTTATATGGAACTTCTAACTTTATTCTAAAAACATTTAGCTTTAATTATATCATTTGCTCATTTGACATAATTTATCTAACAACTCCTGCTAAAAATCAATATAATTTCTCTATTTTGATCTTAGTTTTTCTTTTTAGTAGAGATGTAGTTTATATGCTAAGATTTATATTTGGATATTATTTGCCTGTTATTTATAAAACTTTTATTAAAAGTAATCTATTATTGTTTTATAACTTATACAAGAACTTTATAAAGTTCATTCTTTTGTAGCAATTATTTCCAATTTTTTTTTTTTTTTGAAGACAGCATCCCAACTGGCTTATTTTTGTGCATAACATCTTATACCCAATAATTTATTTAAACTTTAAAAACTCTATTGAATGTTGAATCTTGTAATATCTCTATAAGCTTATTGTGATACTCTGAATACTGCAAAACCATACTAAAAACAGTGGTTTTTAGTATGGTTTTATAATGTTTCTAGAATATATAATCTAAATAATGAACAAATATTTTTTTAAAAATATCAGAAATATAAGTAGATAACAAAGCATTATGCATTTTTTTTTATGTCATTAGCCTATCCTTCAAAATAATATTTCTGTTTAAAAATTAAATAATCAAATTTAAATTTACTGGTAAATTAAATTTTCAGTAGTATATCATAAAATCGATTTAGTCTATAATTCAGAATGTTTATTTTTTGTTTCATCAAAGAAATCGTAATTAAAAGAAATAGAAATATGTAATCTTAATGGTTGTATTGAATGTAATAAATATTATATTTAAATTAGAGGTATAATCCCAAAATTTATGAAATATTTCATATTCATTAAAGAGTCTACTAGTTATCTATTCAAACAACTAAATGCAATTCTAAAATGAATTAGAAAAAATTGGAGAAAAGGTACAAAAAAAGGAAAACAGGAACATTTTAAAGCTATACAATCAACTATTTTAAAAGACAAATGTCATCTCTATAGCAATGTAACACAAACAATAGGTTGTCAGGGAGTCACTCATTTTGAATTATTAATGTTCCACACATATTTGAAATAACAATGATTATTTCCTATTTTTTCCTCTTTCTTACAGAATCAATTATTTGAGATTAGGTTTACTATACTTTAGATTTGAAATAAGAAATGAAAAAGATTAAATGAAAATTGCTTGTTTTCTTGGAAAATTCTTGTGTTTTATAATCAAAAGAAAATTTAATTATTGATTCAAAAATAAATAAACATCTTAAAATCTTTTTATTACTTAAAAGAATATTTTTTTGTCATATTATTTTATTGTGAAAAGCAACATAAGTAAACTACTGTAAGACTAAATTTTGGATATTTTTTAAAATAATTGCAGTTCAAAGTTAATAAAAAAAATTGGAGAGAAAAATTATTATGTTAAAAATTTAAATTATTAATATGGATTAGTTATATTTCATAATATTAATATTCATTTAAAAACTTTATGGCTAAAAATAAAAATTTTTTCAAGGAACACATTTGTTACAAATAAAATACAAAAGACAAGATTAATTTGAATACTATAATTTAGCAAAAAATACATCTTAAAGAAGAAAACTGAGAATAATTTAATACTTTCATTACAATACTTGACCTCAAAAGTTTTTGAAATTTTTCAGTTTGTAAAATTCTTCTGAATAATTTCATTTACAATGCTTAATTAAAACTTACTCTTTGTAAACTAGACAAACGAGGTGGTGGTGCTGTTGGTTTCTCAAATTCAAAAACAATGACAGCAGCTGAAACAAAGATGAAAAACTAATTACACCTATATGATAATTTTTAAGAAAACAAATACATGCAAGTTTATATACGTAATTTTAAAATATTATTTAGGATTTTTTTTATATTTATTGATATTTGCAATTTTATCTAAATAAAATTATTCATAGCAACTGCAAATAAAATATTTAATCTGAAATATTAAATATTTAACTATATAATAAAATATATAGTAATCACTTAGTACACTAATTTTTATATTTTGAAATACAAGAATATTTTATAAATTTTCATAAAATTGTTACATTTAATAAGAGTTACAAATAGATTTATTTAAATTCACAGATGGAATATTCTAAATTTTTACACTAATAATTAAAGCCCTCAAGGATGTGTAGCATTAACCCTCAGAATCACATTTCTGAGGTAATTGAGTTTAGATGTTTGAAAAAATCCTAAAACGAAAAATTCCAAAATGATGAGGTGACAGCCACATCTACAGGTAATGTTCAAAGAGCAAAAATATTAACACACTCTTATTCATATGATTTTAGGATTTCTTCAAACATTCTTACTCAATTACCTCATTAACACAATTCTGACAGTTAGCACTATACTTCCTGAGGGCTTCAATTATTAACTGGTCAAGTAATAATTTGGTTACTAATTGTGAAGATGGTTATTAATGGGCTAGCAAATGCAACAAGTGATTCAGGAATTATCTATTTATTTCAAAATAAAAATTAATAAAAGCTATACACAGCTTTAGGGGTTGCTCTGAAAAATTTTAAAATATTGCCAACCATTTTGCCAGTTTAAAATTTTTTTTGCCATTTCAAATTTTTTATCGCTACCAGTTTTACTAATTAATGAAGGTGCTGGTAAACTTATCAGTTTGGTATGTGGAAAATTAAAATAACATGTTAAGCTGTAACTTAAAATGTGAGGGCCAGGCGTTCAAGTCACTGATTTGAATGAAACTTGAACATGAACATGTAGCCTTAAACACAAACATCTCTTTGTCCAAATAATAGATATTTGAACTGGTGACCCAAATGCCTGGTCCTCTACTTGTTAGCAATAGGAATCATTTTTGAATAATTTTTTAATGAATAATTCCAAATGATACATTTGATCACAATGTTTAAATATGTTCTGTCATATCAAAATTTTTGTTTTAGTCTATTGAAAAAGATCAAAGTGAAAAAAAGTCATCCCAAAAAACATCCCCAAATTTTCTGTCAGTCAATAAAAAACATCCCCAATTTGGAAAATGCTGGGTAACATTGCATGAAAACTGTCTTTAGTTTTCAATATCACTTCCTACTCTTCTGCTTGAACTTGCCACATGACATCATGAAATTGCATGGCACATTATCACATGGGATATGAAATTGCATGGCATCTTATCACATGGGAGCTAGACATTCTGCTGTTTTTCCTGAAGTGTGCTTTGTGATTCAATTTCATGCTGAATGTCAAAATAAGCAGACTTAGAATTTTTATCGCCACTTACTATTTCCAGTATTATATTTTTATTGCCACTTTATTTAATAAAAATATCACCAAGTGGTGACTTTGGCACTATGCAGTGCGCAACTCCTGTAGCTTATTTCAACTATTTCTGTTAATCAAAATTTAATAATTTGATATTTATTTTTTAAATAATTATTATTATGCATAAAGATAATTTATAATTATCTTTATAAACTTAAAACTAATATTTAAAAAAAATTAATTGTTGAATTTTTTTAAAAAATGAATATATAATTTTCTTTAAATACTGATAAATTAAACTGCTTAAATTTTTTGTAGTAATAATAATTGAACTGATATATTTATTGAATGAACTCACCATCTTTTATTCGTTTTTGTACTTCTGGAGTTAATAAGGCCCAACTTTTACAATGTACCACATGATTAGCATTATGTATTAAAAATCTTTCACACTGCCTTTGAATCCTATGTAATAAGTCTATAAAATTCTGTTGGAAATTTAATGAATCAAACAGATGATTGTACTTTAGAAGATATACAAGAATTTTTATAAATAAATAATTCAATCTAAATCTTACTTGTGTCCACCTTCCTGATTCTTGACTGTTTTCAGATTCAGCAGCAGGAAGTATTTCACTTATCTTCACATAAGATTTGCAAGCAATATCAGGACTTAAAATTTCTACTGCAGATAAAATACTATCTTCAAGTGAGGTTACATTCCAGCTTTGACCCTTTTATAATTTAAAATCGTATTTAAAAATTTCTTGCCATAATAAAAGTGATATTTATATTTTTATAAAAGTTTATTAAATTCAATATCAATAGATGTAATGTCAATAATATATCAAATGACAAAATAACAATGTTATTTTCCATAAATTTTTAGTTATTCTAAATTACAGTGAAAATATTTTACTGGTAAATCATTTATTTTACATTGTTTATAAATGATTTTTCTTTGTAAAAAACTTTGATACATTAATCTTCCAATAATTCTGGCTTCTGATTATTTCATTATTTATCAAAACTTTTGTAAGCATTCTCTGTATATAAAAAGAATTTGTATATATTAATTTACTGTGTGTGTGTGTGTATAATATTGTTATTGATGGATAATTTAACTAGGTATTTTTCTCACATTACTTTGGGCTTGATTGATATTCTAAAAATTATAATAAAAAAAAACAGAATAAACAATAAATTTACTATTTAGATTAGATACTGAAATATTTAACCTGCTGCTAGTCAAATTGCCAAAAGTTTATAATTTAAATTTGGCAAAAAATTTTTCATATTGTTTTGCTAAAAGATGATAATCTATTTCTCAAGAACTATGCATTTCAGTATGTAACTTTCCAGCACTCTTATTTTGCCATAAACCCAATTTGGTGACAAAATAATATACCATGCTTAATTAATACTCAACATTCAAAGCAGAGATGTGTACCAATTAAAGCCTTGATTCTACTTGCACATTTCCAATAGTAGCAGCAAGCAGTCGCAATGGTTACTATGGAAACAATCCAACAAGGCAGCTCTCTAACTGTTCACTGTGTCTCTAAGGAAAATTCCAATGTGCTGAATATTGCCACTGCCACTAAGACTCACCACTTTTGATAGCCAATAAAATGATAGCATATATCTGACATCAGAACAATAGATCTAGGGTCAATGTGGGTAAATATGAGACACTTTTCAAAACTTTTGTAACAGCATTTGTTAGGATCAATATTTTCCAAAGAGAAATGCACAACAAGGTCTACAGATGGTGTTAAAATCTAATGGAGTATCTAATGGAGTTTTTTTCTGTAGGTAGAGAAATGTTGAGCAAAAGATTTTTTTCGCTGTCTCATATTTTACCTTTTGAAGGTAAAATATTATATACACCCAGACACCGAGACACCCATTATATCACCATAAGGACTTGCCTATACCAACAGGGAGGTTAATAATGAGGTACTACAGGTTAAATGTAAGGCATTTTTGTATAAAACATTGCTCCATGATATTTAGAAGTAAGTAGATAAGATTAAATATTTATCCGTTTTGAAAAGTGTCTCATATTTACCCACATTGACCCTACTTTTTAGTTTTTCTCTGATAATTGTTTGGTATCTTTATTATTCCATTCAAAGCTCACACCTATAAGAACAAAGAAATATTTTTACTATGGTAAAGCACAACTAAAGTAAAGTTTCATGGAAAGTAATGACTAGTGAATAAAATTTGGTGTGTCTCATTTTTTATCTCATTTTGAAATGCACAAAACTCAGACAAATGATGATATATGCAATAAAAACAACTAGTAGCTGAAAGCTGTGTTTATATACTACATACAAATTTCTAATTAAATATTCATGTCTTTTGCAGACTATACAGAGCAAAAGTTAGTTGAACTGACAGAAAGTTTTTGCACCTATTTTTGTAGTGTTTCTTAAAAATTAAAAAGACTCAATGAAACCATAGTCATTTTCATTCAGAAAAGTTATATGTTAAAAAGCACTAAATAAACTTTATTTTGAAATTAGAATATAGAAAAAATATATTTCGGACTATACATATAATTGAGTCCATCTTCATTTGTCCCTTCACACGTTTTGCAGAGGCAATAACAAATTTATGGCGATACCGACCTTTTATTGGAGGCTACATGTTCGCCATCCAATGTAAATGAGTTAAAAAGTCCTCTAGTGGTGGCCAGCACTATTATTAAATAAATAAATACATTAAAAAATTTGCCAGGACAAATTCACATATAACATATAAACTTTATTTTGTATTAGTACATGACAGATCAGACATAGATTAAGTCAAATTTCACAACTGTCTCATATTTACCCAAATCGACCCTATTCCATGCTTGGAAGTGTAACATTGCATCTACCGTTACTGGCCAATGTGTTGGTGTTTCCAATTGGTTTGTTTTGCATAGCTACCAACAATACCACTTTTGATGAAATAATGTATTCCATCTATGCTCCAAATATTTGCTGCTATCACTCATCACTGCCACTGGAACAGGAAAGTGAATCAAGGCTTAAAAGTTATCAGTGGTGGTAGAAATTTTATCAGCAGCACACACCAGCTTGACAGGCTATGAGCATCAACATTTCCAAGTTTAAAAATACTAAATTTTTAAAAAGTAATAAACTCTAAAATAATAATAATGCATAATCAAACAACTGCTTTTCCCATATAACAATCTTAGATAATATTTATATTTTTAAAATTACCAGAAAAGTTTAAAATCAAACTTAAGTTTATGACTTTATTTTAGACTTTCTTTCAAAATGTATATACTGTTGTAAAATTTAAAACAAAAACAGTGTTTAACTCTAATGACAGCTTTTCTAGAAGTGGAAAGATTTGGACTCTATTGTAGATAATGATAAACAAGTGCTAGTGTCAGAAAGAAAGATGAAGGATGAAAATAATAGTAAATGCAAAGGCTGCATAAGTCAGATATACCTCCTAATCCTCAGAGGCTCATTGAGCATAAAGATAACCAAATATCAATCCCAGCTTTTTAAAGGTAAAGATAACATTAAAAAAAAAAAAATGCTACAATTTTGTTTTCCTACACACAACTTTTCAGCATAGAAGTAGATTGGCAGGTAGCCAAACTCATCCAAACTGTTTCTCACAACTCCTACCTAGAGAGGTGCAAAATTCATAACTACTCTGTTATCAACACATGCATAAATAGCAAGGACAAGGATTCCCTGCTCCCACCTGGTAATATCTCCTCACTCTTTCACATTAACTGGCACTATCATAGCCTGTTTACTTTATTGGAGATAATGATAAGATATATTGAATTGGTTTCCTAAATATATTTTATATTTAGGAGACCAATTCTATTATTGGCAATATATATTGTTGATGTAATCAGCATGGTTTTTTGGAAACAACAGATATGCCTGGTTAATGTCATTTGTTGCTCAACAGAGTTACCAGTTACACTATTATTATTAGGTTCTAATGTAATTTTAAATGACACCTAATAGAATAAATTTATTTTTTATCAGCAATTATTTATTGTGACATTGTCACAATGCCGGGGTGCAATGTTTAATCATATTTTTAATTTATTTAATTTAAAATATATGCTCTCCACCTCAGATTAGTAGTGTCTTGCTCTTGTATATCATACTTTTCCTTTAACAATAGAGTCAAGCTGGTGATCTATTAATTAACTGCTTTCAGAGAAAAAGTTTTGAATTGAAATAACATGATTTCCAGTTTGCATTGGAAGTTCAAATATAGTTAATCAGGGCTTCCTGCAACTAAGGTTTCCATATCTGCTATAGAATTTTATCTATCTAACACCATTCTCAAAATTAAGGAAAGACAGATGAATGGATGACAGTGGAAATTTATAGGTCAACAATTTTTTCAAATTGCACCCCAATAATCCATAATTTTAACAAAAGATTGGTCCTCCTCAAAAAAAAAAATTTGACTTTAGTTGGAATTCTGTTGTTGGCATCAGAAGAAAAAGTACAGAGAACTACAGTGAAATACAATGGAACCTCGCTTAATGAGCACCTCACACAACAAGTAATTCGTAAAACAAATTGTAAAAAAATGACTTGCTTAATGAGTGACATTCACATAACAAGTGATGAGGAGAGGGGAAGTCCTGGCTTTTGCACATGCTCCATCAGTTTGTACTTAGCACTTGTTCCACTAGCATCTTAGTGTCATTTGTGATCACACATTTTTCCAAATTTGTGTTCAGACATATTACATATAAACATCAACAACCATAGCCCGTTATATAATAAACACGCCAAACGATATACCAAATTAAAATATAAATTTTCGTCTACAAGTACGTATCTTCTAATATCAGGACTTATTATACTGGGCTTTACAGATAATGCTACAGAGTTTCATAGAAAACAATTTTTTATTTCATTTAATATACATTTTATTTTAGATATACCAAATTCTTGGGCTATGTAAAGGCTATAATTGAATATTAGAAATTAATTAATTTGACTAGAGGTGGGCAGTTATGCTGCCATCTTGTATTAAATTTAATGACCAATTCCAAATTAAATTTTAGAAATGTCTAAATTAAAAATTAATTATTTATAATTATTAGATTTAATACAAGCAAAACGGTAAAAACCATAGCAGTAGGCAGTCAAATTAATTAATTTCTAATATTTAATTATAGCCTTTACATAGCCCAAGAATTTGGCATATTGTTTGGCATGTTTATCATATCCAACATATTAGCTGTGATTTCTTTTTGTTTTCTGCAAATCAAATTTGCATTACAGGTTGGTTCATTCCATGCGAAAAGAAAAGACGATGATGATTCATGGTCCTTAACAATACATATTGTATAATTTTCTTTGAATAAACGTTATACATAAAATATTTGAGTATTTTTTTGGCATGGAACGCATTATCGTATTTTACATAAATTTATATGGGAAAAACTGTTTCACTTAACAAGTGTTTCACATTACGAATAAGATTCTGGAATGAATTATACTTGTTAAGTGAGGTTCCACTGTAATTATAGAATTCATTATTACATTGAAATAAACAAATGCTTTCAGCTTGTAAGCATTAGAATACATATAGTCATTATTAGGTACTGTACGGTACAAGAGAAAAATACTATTATACAGATCATCAAAAAATGGAGTATCCAGCATTAATAGATGAATATTCCAATTTTTCAATTTCTGTATAATAGTATGCTTCTTCCTATACATAATAAATAATGACCAGATGAATTTATGATTTAAGAAAATATAGTTAGAATTTTTTTACTTGAATTAGTCACTTTTTGTACCACTATTAACTTTTATATATACTGCTACTTTTAATTCCATTTTATATATTTCAAGACTTTCTTTCATTTAATTTTTCAGAAAAGATCATTATTCGATTTAATCATTCCGTCATCGAATATACAGACCTGAAGATGATCTCCAATTGCAGATAAAAAACATTAGTCAAAAAAAACTTTTTTGAATTAAACATTACTGGAATATAATTTAATGCTTTTGAGTGAAGTGTTTATTAAATTGCTCCAGCCCACTGCAGTTGTCAGAATTAGTAATGTGGCCCTCCTCTTGAAAAGTTCAGGGACCCTGATCTAAACTATTTCTTAGGAATGATGAAAATTTTTCTAAGCATTTCCATGTAATAATTAAAGTTACTCACAACTACTGTTCTCATGTTATATAAAAAAATTTAAAATTCTGCCTGAGTAATGAAAACATCCTTATTTTAAAAAACTAATTATAAAAATTAAAATTATTTTTTTCCATCTATGTATGTATTTTAATATGAAAGATATAAATTCCAAAAAGTAACTTGATTAAGTAAAATAGAATATATACAGTAATTTAATTTTTTATTAACTTCTAAATTAAAGCATTAGAA
>NW_019385452.1:37320-64752 GCF_000671375.1 Centruroides sculpturatus | reverse complement strand
ATATTTATATAAATTATATATAGTTATATATTTATATAGTTTTCAGTAATAAACTTATCATCATTAAATTGGTATTTTTAATATTAAGCAAATACAGTATATAAAAAATTATGTATAAATAATATAATTTTTTTAGAATTATGTTAAATATCAAATAATGAATGTTAATATGAAAAATTACTTATATTTTATTTTGATTGTTATAATGGTAAAGATTATCACCTTTATGTAACAAGATTATTCCTTAAATTATAAAAAGTTCATTGATTGATTGATTGATTGATTATATATTCTAACTTCTATTATTCAGCAGTAAAACTTAATATCATATAATTTTTTTAATAACATTTAAAAATAATGAAGACATTTCAATTAATAATTCTTATCTAAAGTTTTTGATGTGCTTTCTTTGTCAATTGTAAGTCATTGTGCTTGATAATAATGTATAAAAGTAATATATCTGATAAACTTTATGAACTAAAAGTTCTATTAATACTCTAGAGTTTGTCTAGAATTTTTTTCATTTTTTTCGTGAAAACAATTAAATTTCAATTTTTACTTATTAATTTTTAATCATTATTGAAATTTTTACAAAAAATTCTCATTTTAGAAACTAATTTTAAATTTCATTGCTTACAATAAAAATAATAATTTATTTTACCTTTCCTAGAGCTAAAAACCCATCACAGGTTAGCATTTGATCAAAATTAAGTGCCATGAAAAATATACAGTCTTGAAGAAGTCGTGTCACCATCTCATAAACTGGTTCTGTCCATTTTACATGAGAAAGAGTAGTTATCAATCGATCACAACAAAGTATTGTGTCAATCAAATTATTTACATTCTAAAAGAGATAAAAAATCAACTTTTAAATTTTCATTTTTTATGTTTAAATTTATTCAAAATAAAGATTTAGTAACATACTAAATTAGGTAAGGTATTTTGATAACATTCTTCTCTTATTTCTTCTGGAAGAGCTGCAAAGCTTTTGTTGGGCCAAGTCCTAGTAAAATATTTTCCTAACCAACGTATGCATTTCTCGTATAACTCATTCAAACCACATGAAATAGCTAAATGTAGACATTCAACAACACCTTGGATGCATTGATTACATGGCTAAATAAAATATAAATCACAATTACAAAACTTATAAAAAAAAGTTAATACAGTTCTAAATCTGTTTGATTTATAAATTGAGTTTTGCAAAAGTTATCTTGCTTAATTATATTTTACATCTTAATTTTACATCTTACATGATTAATTTTATTATTAGAATGAAGAGAATCTTATTGTTTAAAACTTAAATTCTTCTAACTTTCTACATTTAATCCAAATTAAATTGTTTCATAAATAAAATTTCTTAAATTTTATCTTTAAGTTTACAATATATACTTCTTCAAATCTTTAAGTTTATTGCATAATATGAATTGCTTAAGAGAGAAGTAATAGATTTTTATTATTTATTAATTTTGTACTATTTATAGAACATTATCTAGGCCAATTTACAAAGAAATGTTCCACAAGAATTAAACATTTAGAAATTCACTAATAAATTCAAAGTTAGCAAAATATATAAAAAAAGTCAAAGCAATGAATTATTATTAATGACAAGTAAATGCTGTTAACTTATTATGTACACACTTCTAAATATACAGTAAAACAGTAATGAAAAATATATCACAGATTCATTAAAAGACACAACCAATCAACTTGTTAAACACAATAATGGAGAAAAATGAAAATTTTCAATTGCTTTTAGCAATCATCCTCAAGTTAAAGAACTTATTTGGAAACATATATATTAGAATAGAATATATAATGGTATATAATAATTTAAAATATAAAACAAACATCTGATTTGCCATCAGATGTCACATATTAAAACATGTTTGTATTGGGATGCAAATATCTAAATGTAAAAGTAATATTAAATACCCAATAACACCCTCCAAGCTCGGAATAACATGTTGTTTTCCTTGTAATATTATAGATAGCCATGTTGTTTCTACTGGCCTTGTATATTTCCAGCATTTCCAGGTACTTAAGTAGAGGAGGCTTCTGTGTATGGTGAATGAGATTGCATTATTGATGTTCATCTGCACATCCTTGTCTTTCAAGGCACCTTACATGGAAGTGGTTTCATCCACAACACCAGATCTTGCAGATGATAACCAAACATGGGCGATTTAATGTATACTTGAACCGTTTTCATCACAGTGACACGAATTGCTGTCCAATCTGCAGTGTGCAGGATGGAGTGAGACATTATCTTCTGTCCTGCCCAATGTTGGAAAATATCAGGCACACACTTAAACTGCAAATGGAAGAGGACAACCATAACTGGCCATGCAAACTTGAATTACTAATATCCAGTCAAAGTTACTTCGATCTTTTTAACATCATGACCAAACTTTACATCAATAGGACTCTAATACACTAATTTTATGGTACATCTTGTTTTTTTTTCTCTCCTTTCCTTCTTTGTACATATGCGATATTTTGCTTTGCTTTGTTTTTTTTAATAATAGTTTTTTTATGTCAGTTTATTTTTTACGTTCGGCATGTGTCGACTGTGTAACTCATGTACATTCTTCCGACTGTGCTCAGCAGTGTCGGGTGAATAAAAAATAGTTTGTCTGTCTGTCCATCCTTGTCTAAGGCATATATGGCATATAGGTAAAAATGACAACTTCCATACTAATATTTTAGACTTGACCAACTTAACTTGCTACTCCTCCTTCTTCCAGTTTGAGGAGGTGGTTTACCTGCAGTGCAGAGGAGTGCCTATTGGAAGCCCCTTTTTGGGACACTTTGTGAATTAATGTTCAGGTCAGAAGTGTAGCTACCATGGAGCAGTTGGAGCAAACTACTCCAGACACATGAATCATGAGGGCACCAAGTTAGAAAGGGCAAAATAAAAACTTGCAAAAATATTTGGAAAAATTTTTTGGGTTTAATAATTAATCGATTATCTATTAGATTTGAATCCGTTCGACAATTTTGTACACTTTTAAGTGCTTATCACCTGCCTATCTTGTCACGTCACCTGATAAAAATATTCCAGAAGGGTCAGAATTGTTACAATTGCATATGCCACCGACATTTCATCTAGTTTTGGACCTCAACTGCTTCGATTTGAAGTGTTTTTGTAGTCAGATAAAGGAAATTACTTGTATAAGCAAAGTTGCCAAACTACTTTTAATTCACACTGCAGCATGCCTCAGGTTTTTAACTTTACAGACGACAACAGTGACAGCAGAACGAAGTTTTTCAAAACTAAAATTATTCAAAACTTATTTAAGAAGCAGCATGTCCCAACACCATCTTAGCTCTGGCTACTATATCAATTGAAAAAACAATAGCTTGTCAACTTGATCTGGAGAAAGTGATTGTTGTTTTCTCACTTTTTTTGTTTGCAAATCAGTCAATCTTGAAGTTTTTTTTATGAATTATTATGTATTTGTTATAAAACTAAACTTGCATACATTTTGTCAATACAGTTTATATACTATGTAGTAAATATTATTAGGTAGTCCATACTTAAAGAATAATATTTTGTTTTATTATTATATTTATATTTATTAAATTTATTAAATTGAATATCTCATTGTTGAAATGCCTTGAATCTCAAATTGTTATTAAGGTTTTAAATTGAAATAATTAGATACTGTATATGTTTTTAAAGTAAATGTTGAAAATAAATTTTGCGAGACCTCTTCCGAGGAAGAAAGGGGCATACCGATTCTACTTGCTCCAGGGCGCTGAATATGTAGTTAAGCAACTGGTTCAGATAACTGGAAAATCAGGTTCTTCCATCCTATGAGCATGACATCACCCTATATTCCAGATATACTGATGATCTACTAATTATTTTGCATCATAAACTAAACGTTGATGTTTTTCTGAATGCTTTCAACAATAATCCTTTGGCTTCCACTTATGCATGGAACAGCATCATACCTCTGTTGCACATTTCCTAAATATGAACTTATGCATACAGGATGGTAGAATTTACACCTCGGTATACCTCAAACCCACATACAATCCAATTTTCATCCCATCCTCCTCATATGATCCCTTCAAATATTAGGTTGCAGCTTTTAGAGCCTTAGTAAAAAAAGCATTCACACACACTTCCACTTTCAAGGAGAAAACTCATAAATTGCATTACATAAAACAGTTGGCTATCCAGCATGGATACTTGCCTAGATTAATAAAAAGTTTAGTGAACAATTATGGAGAGCATGACCAAATTATGGGAAAGGCAGAACATAAATTCAAGGTTGTGCAGTATAACAAGACCCTGATGGCTATATACCAAGAAGTAGCAGGAGATGACCTCTCCTTGGTCTACAAAAGGAACCCCACCATCTATATGTTTCTTAGAAACACCAAAGACCCTCATAATAAGACATTCCTTCTCGGAGTATACTCCATATTACTTCAGGACAACAAACAGAGACAGCCAACACCTACAATACATCGGGACTACAATACATCCATTAAAACAATATCTGCAAGAACATTATTTCACATTTCAATTAATGAAAGGCAAACTACTACAGCTTTAGTTAGCCACATATGCCTTAGACAAGGATGTGCAGATGAACATCGAAAATGCATGTCTCATTCACCACACACAGAAGCCTCCTCTATTTAAGTACCTGGAATTGCTGAAAATATACAAGGCCAGTAGAAACAACATGGCTATCTACTATAAGGAAAACAACATGTTATCCCCAGCTTGGAAGGTTTCATTGGATATTTAATATTACTTTTACATCTAGATATTTGCATCCCAATACAAACATGTACTAATATGTGACATCTAATGGCAAATCAAACATTTATTTTATATTTTAAATTATTACATTCTATCATATGTTCTATTCTGAAATATATTTCAGAATCATAAAGATAGAAAAACATAAAGATAGAAAAAAATGAATGCTTTCAATTGCTTTTAGCAATTGAAAGCATTCATTTTTTTCTATCTTTATGTTTCATGAGCTGGATTTTTGGTTGTGTAAATCTTTTGTATATTATCCAATATTTAGTGCATTTATTACTTAGATTCATTAAAATACAGAAAACTTATCTACATCTATCAAAATAATGAATAGTAACTCATAGAATGTAATATCTAAAATTCTAAATGTTCTATTCATGATATCTTGCAATCATATATTCTTTAAACTTTTTTATATAGATATCTCTAAGGTTTTTCTAGTATCTTACCATCATTAAAGATTGTAAAAATGTTGAACACTTTCTTCTAAACACTTTTTGTATTGAATATGGCTTGAACAGACTATTATTTTATGTTACGCATTTCATATTATGCAAAGACGTTTTTAGTTATTATACAAATGTTCAAAATCATCATTAGATGAAATCAAAGCATTACTCATAACCAATATCAAACAGTTACTTTTTAAATATGTATTCATTCACAATATGACAATAAATAAACTGTATTAAAAATATGTTAATATTGTGTTATCAAGGTAATAGAACTGCTTATGAAATTGCAATGTAAAATCATAATGCCATTTTAGAGTTTTTTTTTAAACAGTTTTCAAAATAAAGAAAAATTTATATTTTTAACACAAACACTATAAATGATATGTTTTTCTATACTCATGATGTACAGTATATAGACAGAACATAAACCTTAGTAGGCAAAAACTTTGGTAAAACATGTCATAAAAGATGATATTTCACAAATTTAACAATACTTAAATAATGTTTAAACATCAGATTGAGATCAAGATCAGCATTATTTTTAACAGAACAGACTTTTGTGAAATTAACTATCACATGATCTGGATCTGACAATTCCTGATAGAGATATCTTGACAATAACAAAAGCAAGCACTTCCATTACAGTTTTCTTACCACAACTGCCAAATACATGAAACAAATCCTATCATTGCTTTGGAAGAACGAGGAAAAGTTATCCATTTTTTCTTTCAAAGAGTTAATAATATTTTTTTCATCATAGATATATATTGTAATCTTTAAGATTTTTCTAGAATGGTGGATTCTGAAGCATAGAAATCATATTAAACATATAATTTCCCAATGCATTATTTATTAGCAGTTAAATTCAGTATGTTATATGTTTAATGTTCTTTTTGTTTTCATGCACAATTTCCTACATTTATAATTGTCTATTTCTTGTCATATTGTATTTAAATTTAAACTGATCCATTAAAATTATTAATTTATTTCAGTATTATTCATATCTAATAATAAATTTAAACTAGCATTTATTTATAATCATTTGAAATTTTTAAAACTGAAAAGTTTATAAACTTTTAAAAATCTTATTTTTAGTATTTTATGCCAAATGAACTGCTAGATTCATAGCCAAACAATCATCTTAAATACTTGGGCTATAAGTCTGCTAATTTTAATAATTAATACTAAGTAATTTGCTACTAGAAGTAGATGTTAGGTGCCATCTCTTATCTAAATTAATAATTATAATTTAAATAATTTAGACCATCCTTTCTCNAGTTTTATTTCTTCTCATCAAAACATTCTTTGATCTCAGAAATAGGATATGGGTCACACCCTATCTATCCTATCCATATAATAATGCATGTTTAAACATTATATTTGCAATAACTGTTTTTAAGATATGCAACAGATGGTAATGTAAAAGGGTAAGTTAATAAATATGGGGGCACTAGATTTTTTTTTAATCTCAAAGTGGGTGGTGGTCAAAATATGTTTGAGAACCTGTGATTTAGATGATTCTAAATTATTTAATAAATCTAATAAAATCTAAATTTGGTTAATGTTACCTATGGTTCCAAAATGGCCATGCTTCCGACTCACAGTGGGGCCAAATTCCAAAAAGCTGGCCAAAAGTCAAAAGCGTTATCAATTTGTTGAAAGTCAGTATTCGAGGATTTTCGGGATCGCTGATTACGAATCCGAAGTCAAAATTTGAAATAAAAACAAAATGACAAATTTAACACGAACCACTTTTATAGAAAAAGTACAAAATAAATCCATATATTGTTTAATACGATTAAACATACAATCGGTTGATTAAAAGTTCATGCATCGTCATCCAAAGAATAATTTGATTCACAATCAGATGATTCAACTTTGAAATTGCTGAAGCTTCTCGTACTTGCTGGTATACGTGGCGCAACTAACAATAAAACTGCTTCTGGAAGCAACAACTTAGTTTTTTTTTGAGATAATTCACACAAACTCGAAATAAACGAATCAGATATTAATAATAGGCATAAAATAATGTCTTCCATTATTTTCGCTCGGGAACTTTTCTTGCAAAATCTTCTCGAAACTTTTTAATGTATTTATTAGTAGACTCTTGAGCGTCTTCGGACATCTGCCCTATCAGCAATACCAATGAATTTATCACTTCTGCACCATGAATCAATATCTTATGTACCAAAGTTGGCATGCAGAACCACGGATATAACTGCACAAAGTAAAGAGCTGTCTGTAAGGCATAATCTTGAAATTCTATGAAATCGATTTCATGGCCACACAAAATTGTCTGCAATATGACAGGGAAATGCTTAATCAAGTCCTCATCAACCCCTGTAATAGCAGCAGAAATGCTTGAGTTTTCAAAAAATCGTCGAGCGGTATTCCCATCATTCAAGCTACCGAAACCAGGCTTTGTTTGATCGACTATTAGACCCAATTCTATACAGAAACCCTTCTCTATATTCGTTTTTCAGAGTCTTATTTGTTTATTTTCTTTATCACCATGCGCTTGCCACAGTTTGATTTCAAGCTTATATCCTACATGCAAACAACATTCAAAACATTCCGCGTCGTTAATGTACAAAATTCAGAAAACTATGTTTTACATTGCAAGAACTCGCAACAATGACACAATTGCAGCTAGTTGCAGCTAGTTTTTATTTTTTTCATTCAATAATACTTCCATCTACAACATGCGATCGGTCCAGCCACAGAACTCTACAGAATTTATGAACTTTTCTCTACATGTTTAAAATTTTCTGTTGTAATCCCGTTCATTTTCATACAAATCATTCATTTACTGTTATCACATAAAATATTACTATCAATTTTGTGTTACATAATGATATTCTACTTACTTGCAGCTGCAGATTCCATTTTTTAAATTTAAATTTGATTGATTTTTAGAGATTTGGCACCCTCTTGAATATAGCGTAGAAATCTTTGCTTACTGCATGACGTGTCTAGCTCGACTGAGGGTCCCCTTTCAACTGAATTACAATAGCAGGTATAAGGGATAGGGGGCGATAAAGTCTAGAATTCGACCTTCGGACTATTATCCAACCTAACCCACGACTAGAAATTACTGGTACTTAAACTCTATTTTTCGACTTTTGGCCAGCTTTTTTAGGATTTGGTCCCACTGTGCGACTGTTTGTGGTCAAGATGGACTCCTCCTGGACGGGAGCTGCTGGCAGGCCATCAAGTGCCAAATGTTGCTAGTTATTGATTCACAGTAGTTCTTGAACAAAATAAAAAAAAAAGGAAACTACTAAAAATGTAGCTAATCTAATGGAAATGAAACAAACCTAACCGAAGCACCACCATTTTGGAACCATAGGTAACATTAACCCTAAATTTAAATACATCTGGAAGCAAAGGCTTGCTCAGGGTCCAAGTGGTGTAACTGGTAAGCACATCACATGGCAAATGGAGGTTGTGGGTTCAAGTTCCACCCCGAGTCAGTTCTTTTCTTCCAGATTATTCTAAATTATTTAAATTATAATTATTAATTTAGATAAGAGATGGCACCTAACGTCTACCTCTAGTAGTAAATTAATTATTACAATTAGCAAATTTATAGCCTGAGTATTTAAGGCAATCATTTGGCTATGTATCTATATATATATATATATTGGGCTTCAGGTTGTTTAATGAACTGCTAGATTATTCATCAGACTGTAACAAGGCAAATTCAATGGTTAGATATAAATTGGCTATAGCCAAACTGCTTTACATCTAATCATTAAATTAGCCTTGTTATAGATGAATAATCCAGCAGTTCATTAAGCATTAGTAATGGAATGTGATTGATGTATATGTTATTATGTAATATTTTATATCTGCACCCTTCATATCATATTCTAATATAAAGCATTGCATAAATTTTAACATTCTTGAATGATCTGTGCTAGTTTTACTATGCCCTATCATTTTTTTATTTCTTATTCTTCACAATAACCTAAGGTATTAATTTATTTTCACTTTCTGACATTCTTTATAAGAAAGATAGAAAATAAAAATACAGCAAATTTATCAAAATAAGTAAATGTAACATAGTTGCTTAACTATAGTAAGCAAGATGTGTAAAATACTTTAATTTGAATTAAATGTAGTAAGAACCAGAGCATAAACAATCCAATTAAATTGACAGCTATCAAGTTCTTACTCTATGAAAGAAGTGACAGTAATTCATTTTGAGATGGAACACAATAACTTCTTTTAAAGTATCCAACTGTAGCATATCTGCCAACAAAGCTATTTCAGCTATATTGACTTCTGGTGGTAAATTAATTGCCCCACTATAAATATGACACAGAGCAAAATATACTGCTGGATAGGTGAAACTGAAAAATGATACAATTATTAATTTTTAAAAATTAATTAATAAGAAAAATTTAGATAATTAATACTTTTCTTATAATTTCTTCTTTTGATAAATACTTACCCTTGTAAATTAATTATTTTATCAACAGTTTCAATCCAAGATCCTTTAAACATAGCAGCAAAATATTTGCATCTAGCTGCTAAAATGCATCTATAATTTTTGAAAATATATATTTGATTAATATTAAGTTATAAAAAAAATCAACAAATAAAAATGTATTGAATATATGTTTGCATTAGAAAATATAAATAAATTTAAAATCAAAAATAAATCTAAAAAAGTTATTTAAATTCTGTATTATTGCTAAAGATAAACTGTTCACAGATAAATGTTTTCTGATCATATTTTAAATATCTATTATGTAGAAAAATAATTATATCTCTAAGGAAATTAAGAAAACCAGTATCTTATATTATTAATATCAATCTTATTTGTTGATATTTATTATTATGCAAAAGAAATTCTGACATTATTTCTGAAAATGATATATTCTTGAAAAAATAATTTGAAAAATTCAAATCTATAAATATTAATGCAAAACTAACTCCATTCTTTAAAACTAACAAAAAGTAAAAGATAAAATAAAACAAACTGTTTTGAAGATGAACTCCAGCAAATCAGTTTGATTTTAATTTTTGTTATCTATAAATATTCTGATGTTCAATACAAAAGATATATTTTCTAATCACATGTTTTTCTCTACTTATAAACTTTTTCTAGCTCTAGATATTAAATCCTTGCTAATAAATCCATCTTTAGAAAAACATTATTCAGTAAAAAAAAATCAATAACACAAATATAAAAACTTCTCCAGAACACTATCTAAAAGTTTCACTAGAAACTCCTAGATAAGAGTTCCAGAATAAACCTTGAGATGAGAAGAAACTTCTCAAAGAACATTTAATGCATTTTTCTATTTGTTTTGGTAGTTTATTGAATAATGTTTTTATTAAGAGGAATATATTTTTTTCATGCAAATATTATGTATAAATATATAACTAAATATATAATCTACAATGTTCAGTTTTTGAATTGAATAAAATAATTTAATAATTATTCTTATTGTTGTTTTCTTTAAATTGCATAAGTATCTATGGTAATTGTAAACTTAACACATTTTGAAACTCAAATTTTAAAACAATTTGTAAAATAAACATAAAATAATTCAAAATGGAAATCTTTATATCAAATTATTTATCAGGCACTAATAATCTGGAGTTAGAGTGAATATAGGAAAAATCTACTTCATGTGTTGAGTCAATACATACTTCTATGTTTCTTTTCATATTTCATTTTTTATATTCACATTTTAAAAGAAAGACAATTTAATTTTAAACATTACGAAATCTTACACTACAATAATATGTACACCCAATTCTGTTGACAGATTTTTTACATGATATAAAATAATATAAATAACACCTTTTTAACCCTTTTGAATAACCCACAGGTGATTTTTCTGTTGTTCTACACAATTGCAGTTTAATTTTATTTATTTTTGTATTGCATAAGTTTGAATACTTTGTTCTTTTTAATATTAAAATAACTGATGAAGGCCGCTAAAATCGGTCGAAAACGTTTTTAGAGAATTAAATGTTTTTGCTGGACCGTTAAAAAGGTGTTATTTATATTATTTTATTTTTCGTTTTAGTTCCAGTAAGAATTTATTGGTTATTTTTACATGATTTTGATTTAACACATTCTGGAAAAATTCAATTCTATTACATAATTTGTTTTGATCTAATACTGTTCAATAAATCTGTCTTCTTATAAATTTCCATTTAATTTTTAATTCTTTTAAAAAAAAATGAATATTTTTTCCTTAGAATTTAAATCTTTATCTAGAATATTACTCTTTAAAAAAGTTCTTAGAATCTGCTGCTACACACACTCAAGTAAATTTTAAGATTTGGCTGTTTTTTTATGACTTATTTAAACATGTATAACAACAATAAGCCTTTCATTTCAACTTTTTGATTATTTGTTTATACAATTGATTATTCCAATTTCTTTTGATACAGAATAAGTTTTGTATGCTGTTTAGTGTTAAAAGCTAAAAAAAATGAAATAAAAATAAAATTTTGCAAATAATATAAATTAATTAAATTTTGCTGTTAGGTTACAATTGTCCCTCTTCTGATTTATTAATTATAATAGAAATATTTTGTTTAAACACATCCTATTATATTAATTGGTTTATCATATCATTTCTATTGGATTTTAAAATCTGGAACCAATATTCCATTTTTCCATACAGACAGTATCTTTTTCACATGGATGGATTTTTTGGGAGCGTATCTATCATGTAAAAACAAAACTAAGTGTATTTATAAATTATAGTTAAAAAAAATAATACTGTAGAATTTATCTCAAGAAATCATAAAATAACTTAAATGCTTTTGAGCATACTTTGCCTTTATCTTCAGAATTTCATTATATTAGTAAATTATTTCATAATTTTTGAAAGAATTTACTACTATGATGAGATTCTGAGCATTCTCTATTAATAACCTTCCAACTGCTATAGCAAACAGATCTACTACCAACAAAACAAACTAGTACACTAAATTATATGCTTAGATAAATATACTGCTTATTAAGCAGTACATTTCTCTAAGCTTTTATTTCTGGCTGTGCTAATGATTGTACAACATTAACTTCTTTTGATTTATTAAGCATTCCAGCCACTTTGGTCATTCAGGTATCATAAGACAATATGACAACGATAATTTCAGAAGTAACTTGCTGATTGATGATGGAATATTGAAATGTATGCTAGAAACCTTACTGAGGAAGCCTAATATTTTTGGCAAAATGCAGTTAGGGGACTTAACAAAGTAATAAAGTATTTTTCTCTGTAAAGTGGGTTTACTTTTATCTTTTTAATTTTTATTCATTATTGATATGATGTTTTAGAATTTTGAAGTTATCTACCCTCCGTAACTCAGAAAGAAAGAAAAATTGATTTTTTTGTGTATTTCTCTACAATACAATTAAGTAAGAATTGGATAAATAATCTGACTCCATTGTTTTAAATAATTATTTTGATTATTTAATAAGTGGTGTAAGGTAAGTTGGGAAGTTCCACTGGCTCCCAAACCTATTTTACATAGGCTTTTATGCAATAACAGAGATAAAGCTGACTTGCTGGAAAAATCAAGGATATACCCACAAACCTTTACAATACCATCTCTCAGAAGTGGAATAAACTTTAGTAGAAGTGTATAGCTGCATATGATATTTGTTTTGAAGATGGTCATCTATAAATACTTACACATTAACAGAATAATTATATTAAAAGTCCAGTTTATTTTTGATTCCTGATGCAAAAATACATACATATATATACAGTAATTTAGATTATATTATATATACCAGTACTAATATACTTGATTATATATGGAATATTAAACCTTTAAATTCTTTTACTGTAAAAACAGTTCAACAAGAATTAATAAAAAGTATTTATTCATTCACATATTTGTTTTACTTTTTACTTGTTTTGGTTCAGATATCAGTGAGATTATTGTTAAATAACTTTAAAAAGTATTATTAAGGAAATAATTATTTAATAAAAAAATCAATTAATTAAAAATTTTCTGAGCGGAATTCTGGCTGGAAAAAAAAGCCAAGGATTTAAGCTTCTAAAATACTTAAATTTCTAAAAGTATTTATGAAAGAAAATTTGTTATTCATAAACTTTCAATGCAATACAGATATTTTCTATTATTTGTTTACTAAAAAATAAAAATAAAAAAATATATATATATGNTTCTATAAAATGAAGCGAAGGTATATGTTTCTGTATATTTATATATATATATATATATATATACAGGTTCTTACCTATGTGCTTTTATTTCTTTATCTTGAACTTGAACTATTATATCTGAATCAATTTCCTCTGTAAACATTTTTAATAGATCTTCTCCTAATTTAGAACATGCCTGAAACTTTCTATGTGATACTGATCCACCTAAAATACTTTCAAGTTCTGGACTCTGATTTTCTTTAGATCGTTTTCCATGACCAGAACTATTGCTTAGAGCTCCAAGAAATGAAGAACTAATATCAGATACTTCAGAATAAATAGTTTCTGAGTCATCATCTATTTCTCCAGACCATGATGGCGGTGATAATAATTGTCTCTCTTTTAAAACATCAGATACAGATTGTTTATCTGAAGACATAATACTACTTTCAATACTGGATGTAACTGACTCTGAAAGGTCTGCTTGTGAAACCTGTTTTGGTTGTGAACTTGCTTCACTTCGTCCAGAAACTTTCGTCTCCAATGTTACTTTTGGTGTTTCAATGCCTGTAACTTGTTTAATTTGTCCAACAGGTTTTTGTACTTTATGTGGAGAACTAAACCTGCTGTTGCTTTGTTGTTCATCAGTTTCTTGAAATTTTTTAATTTGAGATTCCTCCTCGCTTTCTGGTCTACGAAATGTCATAGCACTTACATCTTGTGGTCTTGTTGATGCTTTTACCACAACAGGTTGAACAGGAGGTTTAGGAGGCTCTTTTTTTGGTTCTTTTCTTCGAAGAATTGGACTCATAGGAAGAAGACCTTCTCCTTGATCTGTAACATTACATTCTTTCTTTACATAAACTTCTGCATTTGTCTGATTTTTGAGTGTTTTACTTGGAGAATCAGATTTTTGAATATTTGTTTGCTTATCTGAAGATACTGTTTTATTCTGCTTATTTTCTATTTTCTCATCATTTGATACATTTTCTTTAATTAATTTATTTTTGTTATCTTTCCCTTGATGCATTTTATCACTTTTAAATAAATCTGTATTTAATGAATCCAAAATATTTGTCAAAATGTTTGAACATAAACTTTTACAAGAAACGGTACCTTTTTTTACTTTTGATTCTTCAGATTCTTTCTTTGATTGTAAATCATAATCATTGTCATTATCATCAGTTAATTCAGATGATTTTAACAAGTCTAAATTGTTACTAGTATTCTTTTTAATATCTATAATGTCATTTATATCGAATTTTTCTTCTTTTTTCACTTTTTCACTATACGTTTGCTGAGCAGATAATACACTTTCATTCATATCTTTATTTAAATCTATAAACATTGAAATTGATTGTGTTTTATTTGCATTTTCCTTTTTTAAAGATTTACTATCTTCTTGTTCACTTTCTGCATCAATAGATTCTAAATCTATAAACATATAACAAGATTGTGGTCTTTTCTTAATATATGTTTCAGAATTTTCTGTTAATGTGTTTGAACTTTTAACAAGAGTTTTAGAGAGTTGAGGAAATGAATTTACTTTAACTAATTTATTATACAAGAAATTACTAGTTTCTACTGGTTCATAAGCTTTTTCCTGGAAAAAAGGAGAAAAATTTCCCTGGTAAAATTCTTCTTGCAATGAAGTTTTTCTCATTTCTTCTTTATCCTCATTTTTACTTGCATCAATATACATGTAAACTGACTGTGATCGCTGACTAGATGGTTGCTGTGGCAATTTTGGATTAGCGACTTCTGGCGTAAGATTATCAATATCAATATAAAAAGGAAACATTGAACTAGATCTTTTATGATTTTTATTAGAATTAGGTAAATCTTCAGATCTTTTTCCTTGTGCAGAAGAACAATTTGAACTACCATCAAATGATGTAACAAGAGATGATAATGAACATTGTAATCCCGCTTCAGAAACCAAACTGAATGTACTTTGAGACATAAATCCAGAATCACTCATAATACTTGCATCCAACCTTCTTCCTGGTGAATTTGTTCCAGTTGCAGATTCTTGTTCCATATTTCTAACTTGTTCATTTTGAGTGGAATCCTGAAAATGTTCTCCTTTCAGTAATTGAGGATTTCGGTGAAGAAAAAATGATTTCATAGCATCTTGTTTTCTTGTATGAAATAATTCTTCAGAAATCATATTTTCATCATCGGATGTTTTATTTAGAGATGTATCATTTTCCTGAGAATTCCATGGTTGAGATTCAGAATTTAATGTTTCTTCAAGAGGCAACTGAGCTTGCAAATCAAATGTACCACTTCGTACCATTCCACTACTTGGAGAATCTGAACTTGTTGTTGCAGGAGTATTAGCGACATGAGAATTTTTATTGCAATCCACATTGTAATCTTGAGTTTGACATACCTGATCATCTAATGGCAATATAAAATTTTTTACAGATTTTTCATATTCTTTAGTATTCCCAGTTCTAAACATAATAGCATTGTTATTGTTTTCCTTCTCAGTTATTAATTCTACACTGCTCTTTTCTTCTTTATTGGAGTTGTTTGTTTTAATGTCTTCCATTTGTGTTTTAGAAGAGTATAATTCATGTTCTTGAAAAATGCGAGCAATATCTTTTTTCTTTTCAGGAGATAAAGGACTGGTTGTGGGGGTTACAAACAATTCATTGTTACATCCTTTATCACCTTCATCTTTAACAGAAGATGAATCTAATTGATTATTTACTGTTGTTTTTGATTGTTCATTTGCCAATTCAATTAGTATTTTTCCTAATCGTACGGCTTCACATTCACTTTTCCTTATATCATCTTCAGTATACACTTTCCTTAAAAGATTATAGATTTTTATCAATTAAATATAATAATAATTCTGGTAATAAATTTTCTAATGAAGCTAATAATGTAACTTTTAATATAATTTTTTATAATAATTTTAACAATATTCTTTCACTTATAAATTATTACTCTACAATCAATTCATTTATTAATATTTTAATACTATAACCAAAATATTGCAACATAATTTAATAATAGCTCAATTATAAATAAATCAATATATAATAATAATAATAGCTTTTAATGTTTTTTTAAACTTATTATAAGTTACAGTTAATTCATTGTACAGTTTCTAGTAAGTCTATTTCATCATAATTATAAAACTGCCACTACTTATTGAGAAGGAGATAGATTATATGTAAAAATATATGACATAAAAAATAAAATTTATGTCTACTAAATATTGCTACTAACTAGTCACACTAACTAAATATTGCTGAAAATTAAATAAATTTCAATCTTTTTATAAACATAAATTTCAAAATTCATTAAGTTTGGACATCTTTACATTGCACAAAAACATACACTGTACTCTGCATTTTGAATATCTCTTTTTTAGATGTTACAATTAATAGTCCTTATATTTAATGATGGCTAGGATTTAATGATTGATTAATGATTGAACTACAATGAAATTTATATTTTCCAAATAAAATAATTTTGTGAAAAAACTTAAAAATTTCATTGTTGATCATCATGAGAAAAATGATGTACAGTACAACATGAGTGGTATCTCTTCCAACATATCTTAATTTAATATAGTGTGATAAGTTGAGCAAAAAGAGAGATAAAGAAAGCTAATATAATAATTTACAGTAGAGTGTCGATTATCCGAAAGTCAATCATTCGAAACATCAATCATCTGAAAGAATTCCAGTCTGCAAATTTAAATTTTTGCCAGTGCTGTGGTGCTGCAATCTTTGGCTATGTGTTGGGCTACTCAAATATTTTACGTTTTTGATACTAAATTAACTTCTGAAGTATAATTTTTTATTGTTTTTATATTTTTCAATATATTTATTTTGTTTGTATAAAATAAAAAAATAATTTTTAACTATACAATAGTCTTCGTTAGGCTTAACATCGACGAAAATTCAACGCAAAGCGACACACAACGGAGAAAAATGTCAAGATGGGATAAATTAATATATTTTTTTGCACATAATCGGTTATCCGAAACATCAATCTTCCGAACAACCCCAGTTCCCAATTGATTCGGATAATCGACGCTCTACTGTATTCTGAATTCATTAATATTACTGAAAAGCTACAAGCTATTATTATTATTGTTATTATTTTGGTAATGAAGCACTATGAAAAGTAAAATCTAATATAAGTTATGTGCAAAATTTTCAGCTGTCTTTGTACAGTTGAAAAGTTTGCACATAACTTACACAGTTACTCTGTCATTTGCAAATCAGCAAATATAATTGTATTACTTCTCCTTGAATAATTAATTGAAACTGACTTGGATTTCTCCTTTCACTAAAATGTTCTATACACATTCTGGAGAAAATTTTCAAGATTTCACAGTATCCTGTTCACTGGGTCAGATGTCTAAGCAGTTAAGGTATCAGCCTACCACTCTGAGTGGCCTAGGACTGAATCTGGACATGTACAAAAACGACAAAAAATTTTTCATGGGGTCTAACCTGGAAATGTTAAACTCTGTCTTTCATCACCTAGCATCCTACTATGCTTTCAATCCAAATTGGGATTGAAAACACTTGTCAAAATATATTAAAAACTTTATTTGCTGGTTTAATTATAGAAGTTTGTAGGAGTTATTTACTATATAACCAGCTTTGAGAAGATTTAGTACTACTAGATATCTTACTTTGCACTTAGCAAAATCCATAATGGAATTAATTAAAAAAAGACCCACTTAGTGCCCACAAAGAAGGGAGAAGGGAATGAGTTAAAAAACAATCTGTTCATTACATCCTATTCTACTTAACACTGAAAATAAGTTTAATTATAACTATGAATACTTTTATATATATATATATACAGTAGAACCTCGATTATCCGCCCCCCGATCAACCGACCGTCCTAGTCGGCAAATTTCAAATGTCCGCTAGTGATGTGGCGCTACAATATTTGGCTATGTCTTGGCTACTTTAATATTATTTTTACGTGTTTTAGCTGGCAACACTCATTCGACCATGAAAGGGAGCCAGTATTTAAACGAAGCTTAATTTTCTAATTTTTAACGATACAATAGCGACGATTATTATTTTAAAAAATTTTTGTTAGGCTTAACATCGATGAAAATTCAACGCAAAGTAGGTTAATAGCGATATACTAATATACTAATTACATGGGATATAATAATATACTACACTAATAATGGATTTTTTCATACTTTTCGGTTATCCGACTTTTCAATTATCCGACCAACCCCAGTCCCCAATTAGGGCGGATAATCGAGGTTCTACTGTAGAAATTTTAGAATCTCATAACAATGCATTAAAATTTATGAAAATTAATATTTTACATATCATACAAAAATAAAAGAACAGTTTTATAAATAATTATTTAAATAAATATAAATGAGATTTGTAAAGTATCATATATTATTCAACTGTCTATGTGATATATTTATTACAACAATACTGCTTAATAAAAAGCATAGAATGTTGTCTTCAGGCAAAATTCTAGAAAACTATAGCAAAAATGGAATCAAACACAACTTGTATTTGAAAATTTAAAATTTGTATTAAAATAAAACTCATTATAAATTTTACATTAAATAATTCTTAATATTTTTAATTGAAAGTTGGTCTGATTACATAGTTTTTTATTTTAACAAAAATGAATTTCACCAGAAATAACTCTTGAGTTTAGAAGAGAACAGATTATTTTTCTTTTGTCTCATGACGACTTAAAATCTTATATTGCTACCATTACAGTTTAGTAGTCCTATTATTGGCTTTATAACATTTATTTTATCTTAGAATTATTTCTGAAACTCTTCACTGCTTCAATACAACGTAAGGATATAGAAAATACAAATATAGTTGGAGTAAATCAATATGCTTTCTTTATCTGTTTTAAATGTATCTATTTTTTACAAAAATTACAAAATAATAAAAATTTTTATTTTATTTCTAACATTTAATACTTGTAAAATTTTAATATAAAAAGAACTTCTTAGCACTGTGGTAAGCAATTTACATAATTAATATTTTAAAATATACATATTTACTTTAAAAAATAAAAAACACAATTCTACTCTGAAAATAAACTGTAAACTTATTATAAAATTGAAAATTATTACAATTTAATATTAATTACTATTAAGTCTAATTTCTGTTAGACTACAATAGTTAATTTTGTTTTGTTATTTTTTCTATATATAATTTTGTTTTAAATTATTCATACTCAATCTTTCTATAATTTACTTAGCAATTTATATAAGTTACGATGAATATACAATTTTGATTACATTTTATACTAAGGCTTTGAAAACTTTAAATTAACAAATAATCTCCAGAGAAATTTATAGAATGTAATTTATTTATTTATTAAAAAATTAATGATTTAATTATACTTACCTCAGTAAAGACAATAAATGTGTTTTTCCAATAAATGATTTAAATGCTTTATTATCATGAACTTTTACTTCATTTTTGCACAGTTCATTATATAATGCAGGAACTCTGACTTTTAAAATAGCCTTATGTGCTTTTATTAGACTTAGATGCTCTTTTTTTGTTAATTCACATATATTTTCAATGTCATTAGAAGTAAAATATTTATCATTTACAGCAATAAGTACATCAGGAAATAAACTTTCTTCAAAAAGTCTGTTAAAAGTAAAAAAGATGTATATAGAATTTCACAATTAAATGTTATATTTATAGTATTCATTAAGATATAAGTATTCCATATAAAATTATATAAATGAAAACTGTATATAAAAATGTAAATAATTACAAATTTATTTAATAAATATATCATTCATTGTTAGATAAAATAAGTTCTCTAATATTCAAAATGAAATAAACATTAAGAGATTTATTTGTTTTACTGTAATAAATGAGTAGCTGATCCAAAAATATTCAATAAAAAATCAAAAATCACTTTATAATCTTATAAGTTGCATATATAATCAGATTAATGAATATTTACATAAGTGAGCCAAACATTATGATTCACTTTTAAATTACATTAATTTGATGTACATATTTTGGTAAATTCATCAATATTAGAAGATAATGTCAAATAGTATAATTTAGTAATAATGTCAAATAGTATAAAACAAACAATAATCTCATACACCCTCGTACAAAATTATTGTTTGTAATAGTTATTTATTTTGATTTGTCTAAATTATACTATTTGACATTTTCCTTTCCTTTACTTTCCAGTACTGCTTAAACCTGAAGCAAACCTCAAGTGAGGCAAAAAACGTTTGTTTTACAAAGTTTAAGCAGTACCAGAAAGTAAAGGTTAAACAAGTGAGTACGAGATTGTTCAAAATACCAGTATTCAGAATAGAAGATATTGTCAATTAATAATCTACTAAATTATGATTAAATGATTTTAATTAGAAATTTGGGTTCATAATTGATCATTATTCATTAATTCTGCAGACTTTATTAATCATATTTGACATAGGAGAATAATCAGTTCTAGCTAAATTTCTAAATTAAATTTAGGTAGAACTCATCAGCACAACTTGTTAATTTAACAGATTATTAATTGCAGTATGTTTGTTTGGAATAATCCTATACAATCATCACTTATAATAAGTATCTTAATTTATTTAAATATTAATTATATCTTATAAAATTATCATCACAATTTAACATATCATCAATAGTCAATAATACCCCTTGGTTTCACATAAACAGATTGGTACTTACTCAAACTTTTAACTTTGTTAACATGAAGTCTAGTTCAAAATAATAAGATACAACTAAATTAAATTGTAATATCATCTTTAAATATTGATTATAGGTAAATATATTAAAATAACTTTTATGTTTTTTTAATATTATGTTTTAGATTATAGAACATAAAAAATATGAAAATATAATATAAAATAGAAATATATAGAACAAAAAATGTAAAGAATAGAGAGATCGCAGCCGACATTTTCATCGCAAAAACATGTACATAGGACATTCAGTGCCGCCTTCCTGTAAGCCTAGAAGTTTGACAATGGTGTTTGATACATCGAGCATGATTCCACTGACATTCCAAACGCTATTGTCAAACTTCTAGGCTCACAGGAAGGCAGCGCTGAACATCTGACATATACGTTTTCATGATGAAAATGTCAGCTGCAACCTCTCTATTATTCTAGAATGTGTTCAAAAAAGAATGTCAAACAGAGACTTTACAGTAAAAATCAGTCAACAAATATTTGGTGACAATAAAGAAAATTTTTGATTTGTACATAACTTCCAAGAATCTCCTATTTTCAATGGAAAAATTTCAATAATTTTTAAATATTAAAATAACAAATGTAGACTATCTGAAATGGTATATTCATTCATCCTTTTTTTCTTTTAATCAAATATGTCAGAACTAATCTTATCTCAAAATTTGTGTGTAAAGAGTTCAATTTATATGTTTTGATAAATGGTCAATAATTTTTCTCAATAATTAAAAACTTTTTTAGTTTGTAACATTGGGAATGAACTGAATAGCTTGTAGCCTGTTCAATTTTTATTTAATTTAACAAATCATATGTTGTTGTTTGGCCCTCAAACTATTTCAAAATCACCCAAATAATATTTTAGTATTCATTAACACTCTAAACTTCAAACAACATACAAAACTACTATATTATAAAAAATATTCCGAGACTTGATTGATAGTTTTTAAAATGGTCATGATTAAGAATATATTATTTTATTATTGTAAATCACAGGTTCTCAAACTTATTTCAACCACCACCCACTTTGAGATTAAAAAAAATCTAGTGCCCCCATATTTTTTAATTTACACAACAGATGGTAATGTAAAAAGGTATCTTAAAAACAGTTATTGCAAATATAATGTTTAAACAAGATTCTACAACAGGGAGACTTTGCCACCAGTTTATTCCCTCTAATACTAATCGCATCAAGGCTAATTACTACAAACCTAGATCCGAAACCACCCAATGTTTAACGGGGCACGGCAATTTTATGGCCTATCTCTACCACTTTAAGAAGAGAAACACTAATAAATGCCAGTGCGACAATAATAGTGTAGGAGATGCCATTCATTTTATATTCCACTGTGAACGATATGAGGATCAACGCATTCCATTCTACATGGAATGCATTCAAGAAGGTCATAATTGGCCACCGACACTACAAAACATTTTTGATAAGAAAAATCTCTGGAAGTGTTTTGAAAAGTTTATTGAAAGCACCAGGGCTCTTCTGCCAGACTTCTACAGGAAAGAAAAAATTCTTGAGAATGAAAACAAGAACAGACAAGATGAGCAGGAAGACAGTGAAAAATCGGAAAAGTGATGTTATCAGCGATTGATTGATCGGCCGTGTAGAATTCTTCTGTACATAGTTTAGTTGTCTAGTATTAGTTTAGTTTTAAATTCTAGATTAAAAAAAAAAAATTCCCATTTATATGTATTCCCATTTATGTGTAATCTGTATTATTATATCATAGTAAGCTGATATTTACATTCTCTCTAAGTGTTAAAATTGTAATCTGTTCTTAATGTTATTGTGACATTGCAGTGTTCAAGGCTAGTTTATACCTACCCATAAGTAATGGGTTTTACATTTTACTGTAACCGGACCATTCCTCGTAATTGTTAATACTGTATAACGGTCTTGTCAACTTTTGTAATTTTGGTTATTAATAATTTCCGATGCAGCGCTCTGAGGTCCTAATAACTTTTTTCAGCATTACTTTTCCTCTTTTCCTTTATACTTCTCCCTTCAGAACCCTTCCTTCAACCCTTTCTTCACTCCTTTCTCTTCGTAGTGGGCTAAGTTTGCAAAAGCAGACAGCCCTTCCTCCTCCTTTATTATTATTATTATTATTATTATATGGATAAGATAGATAGGGTGTGACTCATATCCTATTTCTGAGATCAAAGAATGTTTCAATGAGAAGAAATAAAACTTATATTTAATCACTGAGCCTTCTACTGCCCCCTGAAAGCCTCTAGCACCCACAAGGGGGCGTTATCACCCATTTTGAGAAAGGATGTTGTAAATGCTTATAAATAAGCATTAATATTTATTAAAAGTAATATTATACAGAATAAATAAATAAGTAGTCTTAAAAACATCACTGTGTAAATACAAATTACACTTTTTATAGTTTGTAAATTTCTATTGTTTTATATTGTATTCATAATAAACATATATAAGACAAAAGTTGCTTCTAGCCCTTGATATAATAATATCAATTAAATTAAATTATCCACAACCGTGAGGCAGATAATAGTGACGGCTTATCAGACCAAATGATGGGCACAAACGTTCAGAGATCAAAGTGAAAACAATTGGAAACAAACAACAGTGAAAACAAAACAACAAAAACAAGTTTATTAAATTGTTTTCACTTTGATCTCTGAGCGTTTGTGCCCATCATTTAGTCTGATAAGCCCTCACTATTATCTGCCTCACGGTTGTGGATAATTTAATTTAATTGATATTATATATAAGACAGATAGAAATTCACAAAGTATGAAATAGATATATGATAAGCCTAGTTAAAAATAATTTTTTTTAAAATATTTACTATATCAAAATTGTTTACAAAATTTCATGAAAACTTCTTTAATACTGAAAACATAAAATTTAATTACTTTACTTAATACTTGTATTTTTAAATTATTTCTATCAAAATTATACCAAAGTTAGATTTTAAAAAATAACAATTATTGTGACATCATCATAATGCTGGGATAAATTAATCATATTTTTAATTTATTTAATTTAAAATATATGCTCTCCACCTCAAATTAGTACTGTAGTGTCTTGCCCCTGTACATCATACTTTTCCATTAGCAATGGAGTCTTGCTGGTCATCTATTAATTAACTGCTTTCAGAGAAAAAGTTTTGAATTGAAATAACATGAGTTCAATTTTTTTAAGTTCATATATAGGGCCTCCTACCCCTAAGCTTTCCATGATCTTGAATTTTATTTATCTAATACCATTCTTGAGATTAAGGAAAGACAGATGGATGACAGTCGGAATTTATAGGTCTACAATTTTTTTCAAATTGCAGCTCAATAATGACTTTAAAGTTGAATTATTAGCTCTTTCAATTCATTAATCAAGAATATTTTTATGTAATATTTTCAAGTTGCAGTTTAATTTATTACATTTTATATTTTTACATCTCAAAAATTTTCAGAAGAAATCAATTTCTGTAATCAAAATCAAAATCAGAAGAAATCAATCAATTTAATATAAATAATTTAATATCATCTTCAAATTGATTCAAAATAATGGGAGAACAGTTTCTAAAAAGAAATCATAAAATTAAAAAAATGTATAAAATATAAACAATAATCAATTATTTTTCTTGTTTTGTTTGTCCACTTCAGAAAATTTCAGAACTTAAAAAATTTTCATAATGCCTGCCAATGAAATTCACTAAAATTAAACCAAAATAAACCCTAATTCTGACTATTTACAGAATTACTTTAAATATAAATCACATTTCAAATTGATAAAAGAAATTTTAATTGCACTATCAAATCCTCTATTTATAAATGAATACAAAAGAACATCAATTATCCAAAATAATCAAGACAGGACACTTTCAGATAANCCCATAAGTAATGGGTTTTACATTTTACTGTAACCGGACCATTCCTCATAATTGTTAATACTGTATAACGGTCTTGTCAACTTTTGTAATTTTGGTTATTAATAATTTCCGATGCAGCGCTCTGAGGTCCTAATAACTTTTTTCAGCATTACTTTTCCTCTTTTCCTTTATACTTCTCCCTTCAGAACCCTTCCTTCAACCCTTTCTTCACTCCTTTCTCTTCGTAGTGGGCTAAGTTTGCAAAAGCAGACAGCCCTTCCTCCTCCTTTATTATTATTATTATTATTATTATATGGATAAGATAGATAGGGTGTGACTCATATCCTATTTCTGAGATCAAAGAATGTTTCAATGAGAAGAAATAAAACTTATATTTAATCACTGAGCCTTCTACTGCCCCCTGAAAGCCTCTAGCACCCACAAGGGGGCGTTATCACCCATTTTGAGAAAGGATGTTGTAAATGCTTATAAATAAGCATTAATATTTATTAAAAGTAATATTATACAGAATAAATAAATAAGTAGTCTTAAAAACATCACTGTGTAAATACAAATTACACTTTTTATAGTTTGTAAATTTCTATTGTTTTATATTGTATTCATAATAAACATATATAAGACAAAAGTTGCTTCTAGCCCTTGATATAATAATATCAATTAAATTAAATTATCCACAACCGTGAGGCAGATAATAGTGACGGCTTATCAGACCAAATGATGGGCACAAACGTTCAGAGATCAAAGTGAAAACAATTGGAAACAAACAACAGTGAAAACAAAACAACAAAAACAAGTTTATTAAATTGTTTTCACTTTGATCTCTGAGCGTTTGTGCCCATCATTTAGTCTGATAAGCCCTCACTATTATCTGCCTCACGGTTGTGGATAATTTAATTTAATTGATATTATATATAAGACAGATAGAAATTCACAAAGTATGAAATAGATATATGATAAGCCTAGTTAAAAATAATTTTTTTTAAAATATTTACTATATCAAAATTGTTTACAAAATTTCATGAAAACTTCTTTAATACTGAAAACATAAAATTTAATTACTTTACTTAATACTTGTATTTTTAAATTATTTCTATCAAAATTATACCAAAGTTAGATTTTAAAAAATAACAATTATTGTGACATCATCATAATGCTGGGATAAATTAATCATATTTTTAATTTATTTAATTTAAAATATATGCTCTCCACCTCAAATTAGTACTGTAGTGTCTTGCCCCTGTACATCATACTTTTCCATTAGCAATGGAGTCTTGCTGGTCATCTATTAATTAACTGCTTTCAGAGAAAAAGTTTTGAATTGAAATAACATGAGTTCAATTTTTTTAAGTTCATATATAGGGCCTCCTACCCCTAAGCTTTCCATGATCTTGAATTTTATTTATCTAATACCATTCTTGAGATTAAGGAAAGACAGATGGATGACAGTCGGAATTTATAGGTCTACAATTTTTTTCAAATTGCAGCTCAATAATGACTTTAAAGTTGAATTATTAGCTCTTTCAATTCATTAATCAAGAATATTTTTATGTAATATTTTCAAGTTGCAGTTTAATTTATTACATTTTATATTTTTACATCTCAAAAATTTTCAGAAGAAATCAATTTCTGTAATCAAAATCAAAATCAGAAGAAATCAATCAATTTAATATAAATAATTTAATATCATCTTCAAATTGATTCAAAATAATGGGAGAACAGTTTCTAAAAAGAAATCATAAAATTAAAAAAATGTATAAAATATAAACAATAATCAATTATTTTTCTTGTTTTGTTTGTCCACTTCAGAAAATTTCAGAACTTAAAAAATTTTCATAATGCCTGCCAATGAAATTCACTAAAATTAAACCAAAATAAACCCTAATTCTGACTATTTACAGAATTACTTTAAATATAAATCACATTTCAAATTGATAAAAGAAATTTTAATTGCACTATCAAATCCTCTATTTATAAATGAATACAAAAGAACATCAATTATCCAAAATAATCAAGACAGGACACTTTCAGATAACTAATCACATCCAATAGGGAAAGAATGAAAAATAAATACCTTAAAGTAAAAATATTAATTTTAATTCTAGTACAAAGTAAAAAACTTAAAGCATAGAAATTTAATACATAAAAATGATTAGAAATACAGTAGAGCAGGGGTGGCCAAACCGTGGCGCATGCGCCAAACTTGGCGCATTGGACGATTACAAGTGGCGCTTTAGTCAGTTCTGAGCAACATTGCCAGATTTGGCTTCTTTGCAATTAAGAATATTACATAGAAAATTAATTTTTTATAGTCTGTCTTGGCAAGTTCATTTGTTGCACAATTCGTTGCAATCAACTTTACAGATAAAATGAGTGTTCTCCACATAGTAAATTACAGTGTATGCATGTATGTTTATTTTCGATCAGTGCATAGGCGTCTAAATGACAGTGCTACCGT
>NW_019385452.1:34221-36985 GCF_000671375.1 Centruroides sculpturatus | reverse complement strand
TTGAGAATGAAAACAAGAACAGACAAGATGAGCAGGAAGACAGTGAAAAATCGGAAAAGTGATGTTATCAGCGATTGATTGATCGGCCGTGTAGAATTCTTCTGTACATAGTTTAGTTGTCTAGTATTAGTTTAGTTTTAAATTCTAGATTAAAAAAAAAAATTCCCATTTATATGTATTCCCATTTATGTGTAATCTGTATTATTATATCATAGTAAGCTGATATTTACATTCTCTCTAAGTGTTAAAATTGTAATCTGTTCTTAATGTTATTGTGACATTGCAGTGTTCAAGGCTAGTTTATACCTACCCATAAGTAATGGGTTTTACATTTTACTGTAACCGGACCATTCCTCATAATTGTTAATACTGTATAACGGTCTTGTCAACTTTTGTAATTTTGGTTATTAATAATTTCCGATGCAGCGCTCTGAGGTCCTAATAACTTTTTTCAGCATTACTTTTCCTCTTTTCCTTTATACTTCTCCCTTCAGAACCCTTCCTTCAACCCTTTCTTCACTCCTTTCTCTTCGTAGTGGGCTAAGTTTGCAAAAGCAGACAGCCCTTCCTCCTCCTTTATTATTATTATTATTATTATTATATGGATAAGATAGATAGGGTGTGACTCATATCCTATTTCTGAGATCAAAGAATGTTTCAATGAGAAGAAATAAAACTTATATTTAATCACTGAGCCTTCTACTGCCCCCTGAAAGCCTCTAGCACCCACAAGGGGGCGTTATCACCCATTTTGAGAAAGGATGTTGTAAATGCTTATAAATAAGCATTAATATTTATTAAAAGTAATATTATACAGAATAAATAAATAAGTAGTCTTAAAAACATCACTGTGTAAATACAAATTACACTTTTTATAGTTTGTAAATTTCTATTGTTTTATATTGTATTCATAATAAACATATATAAGACAAAAGTTGCTTCTAGCCCTTGATATAATAATATCAATTAAATTAAATTATCCACAACCGTGAGGCAGATAATAGTGACGGCTTATCAGACCAAATGATGGGCACAAACGTTCAGAGATCAAAGTGAAAACAATTGGAAACAAACAACAGTGAAAACAAAACAACAAAAACAAGTTTATTAAATTGTTTTCACTTTGATCTCTGAGCGTTTGTGCCCATCATTTAGTCTGATAAGCCCTCACTATTATCTGCCTCACGGTTGTGGATAATTTAATTTAATTGATATTATATATAAGACAGATAGAAATTCACAAAGTATGAAATAGATATATGATAAGCCTAGTTAAAAATAATTTTTTTTAAAATATTTACTATATCAAAATTGTTTACAAAATTTCATGAAAACTTCTTTAATACTGAAAACATAAAATTTAATTACTTTACTTAATACTTGTATTTTTAAATTATTTCTATCAAAATTATACCAAAGTTAGATTTTAAAAAATAACAATTATTGTGACATCATCATAATGCTGGGATAAATTAATCATATTTTTAATTTATTTAATTTAAAATATATGCTCTCCACCTCAAATTAGTACTGTAGTGTCTTGCCCCTGTACATCATACTTTTCCATTAGCAATGGAGTCTTGCTGGTCATCTATTAATTAACTGCTTTCAGAGAAAAAGTTTTGAATTGAAATAACATGAGTTCAATTTTTTTAAGTTCATATATAGGGCCTCCTACCCCTAAGCTTTCCATGATCTTGAATTTTATTTATCTAATACCATTCTTGAGATTAAGGAAAGACAGATGGATGACAGTCGGAATTTATAGGTCTACAATTTTTTTCAAATTGCAGCTCAATAATGACTTTAAAGTTGAATTATTAGCTCTTTCAATTCATTAATCAAGAATATTTTTATGTAATATTTTCAAGTTGCAGTTTAATTTATTACATTTTATATTTTTACATCTCAAAAATTTTCAGAAGAAATCAATTTCTGTAATCAAAATCAAAATCAGAAGAAATCAATCAATTTAATATAAATAATTTAATATCATCTTCAAATTGATTCAAAATAATGGGAGAACAGTTTCTAAAAAGAAATCATAAAATTAAAAAAATGTATAAAATATAAACAATAATCAATTATTTTTCTTGTTTTGTTTGTCCACTTCAGAAAATTTCAGAACTTAAAAAATTTTCATAATGCCTGCCAATGAAATTCACTAAAATTAAACCAAAATAAACCCTAATTCTGACTATTTACAGAATTACTTTAAATATAAATCACATTTCAAATTGATAAAAGAAATTTTAATTGCACTATCAAATCCTCTATTTATAAATGAATACAAAAGAACATCAATTATCCAAAATAATCAAGACAGGACACTTTCAGATAACTAATCACATCCAATAGGGAAAGAATGAAAAATAAATACCTTAAAGTAAAAATATTAATTTTAATTCTAGTACAAAGTAAAAAACTTAAAGCATAGAAATTTAATACATAAAAATGATTAGAAATACAGTAGAGCAGGGGTGGCCAAACCGTGGCGCATGCGCCAAACTTGGCGCATTGGACGATTACAAGTGGCGCTTTAGTCAGTTCTGAGCAACATTGCCAGATTTGGCTTCTTTGCAATTAAGAATATTACATAGAAAATTAATTTTTTATAGTCTGTCTTGGCAAGTTCATTTGTTGCACAATTCGTTGCAATCAACTTTACAGATAAAATGAGTGTTCTCCACATAGTAAATTACAGTGTATGCATGTATGTTTATTTTCGATCAGTGCATAGGCGTCTAAATGACAGTGCTACCGT
>NW_019385452.1:0-33480 GCF_000671375.1 Centruroides sculpturatus | reverse complement strand
CTTAATTTTCCAACCTTTCTCACTTCTTTATTTTTTGTCCTTTCTCTCTTTTTTTTCCGAATTTGGCTCTATAATTCTTTGATTCACAACTCCAGCTTTATTTAGTATTCCTTCCAGCGTAGCAAGATTTGGCTACATTGAGCCAAATGTGGCTACTTTTTTAGTTTAACGTAAAAAAATATCATTTGGAGCTTTGGCTACTTTTGGGGCTACATATCATTTATAAATATGTTAGTTGAATAAAAATGCACTTTAAAATGGTGTTTCTTGGTTTTTTATTAATCAGAGACTCAAATAAACCAAATATTTGCGTTTTATCAAATAAATGAATTTATCTATTTGTAAGTAAAAATTGATAGTGTCTGTAGAAGTAATTTTTCAAAATATCCTGTTTCGTGATAAAGTTTTAATACTTATTATTATAATCTAGACATGTTAATCCTTAAATATACTTGTATATTCAGCCACAAGTATATATAATATATACTTGTGGCCCAAAACTCCTTGACTTCTTCCAATGCGGCCCAGAGAAACAAAAAGGTTGGACACCCCTGGTATAGAGTAATTTAGAATCAGGGCTGTGGAGTTGGAGTCGGAGTCGGAGTCGTGGAGTTTTGATGTTTTAGCCGGAGTCAGAGTCAGATGGTAAGGAAAAGTTGGAGTTGGAGTCGGAGTCAGTAGATTTTTACGCGACTTCCACAGTCCTGGCAGGGCTGTTGAGTCAGAGTTGGAGTCGGAGTCGTGGAGTTTTGGTGTTTTAGCCGGAGTAGGAGTCGGATAATAAGGAAGAGTCGGAGTCGGTAGATTTTTACGCGGCTCCACAGCCCTATTTAGAATGACAGGTAAGGAGTTTAACTAAAATTTTATCTTTTCAAATCATCTAGAGTTAGACAGAACTTTCTATTCCAAGGTTCACAAAAGCATTTTTTTAAAATAAAATTATATTGTTGAATATTGAGCAAGGGGAAATTGCAGTTGAGTTCATAAATCAAGAGTCTATTGTCAAAAGGATAATTAAGAAAATTCGTGTTGAACTGAAACTCACCATATCTTTCCAAAAGTGCTGATGAATTTGAACCAAATGTTAGTCAAGTTATTGATTTATACAATTATATCAAAGCAGACATGAATGACAATGTAATAACTGAATTGAAAGATGTTGAATTGGGTTAATTATGAAAACTAATTATTTCAAATGTTGTAACTGTAACCCATAAATATAGTCAATAAATGGTTTTGATAATTAGGAAAATGTACAAGTAAAGTAAGTAAGGTATTACTTTCAACTTTTACCCACTCATTTCCTATTTCAAAGTAATAAACCCCAGAGTTATGTACTGTACATTTTCAAAATAAACCCACAGGGTTTAACTGAGGAAATACAGTAAGTCAATTACATTTTCATTTCATAAATCATAAGTATTTTATTTTAAACACATTTTAAATTTTCAAATCAATATGCAACTTACTGAAGCATATGATCTTGCAACTGTTTTTGTAATTTTACTCTTAACTTTTCTTGTTCTTTGGCACACTTCAAAACAAATGCTGCACTTGGTTGAGATACAGACCATGCTTTTGCTCCACTACTGGCCATTGGTGCATTGTGGCAAAAGATTTCACAGTGCTTTGTTTAAAACATTCCTAAAATTAACAATTAAAATAAATTAATATGAATAATTAGAAATATAAGTACAAAAATTAAATTTTAGAAAGTAAATAATTATTGTAATATCTCATAAACAAAAAACTTCAGAATTAATAATTGTATCATCTGTAATTGATTTTTAATATATAAAATAAGATTTCTTCAGTATTATTTTAATTGCAAAAAATAATTATTATTTATATTAGAAATAGATTCACAATAAACCTTTGAGTAACCAGTGGTTTTATCGTGAATCTATTTTATATATTCTTCTCACCAGTACCTGGTGAGAAGAAAGCTTTACACGAGGTATTTATATTAGTTTTGATATTGTCTCAGCTTGCTATACTGTTCAAACATTTTTGTAAAAAAAAAAAGTATTAATTAATCAATTAATACTTTCATAATTATTGATAATTATGAATTATTCATAAATTCTTTATTGACATAAAAAATAATTTCCCTAGCTAGATGAAATACAAAATACAAAAAAGTAATTACTGGTAACATAAATTTTAATATTAGTATAATTTCTACTAACTCCAAAATAACTAGATGAAAACAATGTATTTGTATTAGATTTTGGATTATTCTTATAAAGTAAATAATTAATAAAAAAAAATAACAAACATTTTTGGTAATCTTAAAAACTACCATCATCAAGTTACAATTATCATTCAAAAATGGAATGTAATACTAGAAAACTTTTAAAACTTTAATAGAAAACTTTTTAAAATTTTTTAAAATGTCTTCTCTTGCCTGGATAAAGGTTAGTGTGACATTGTTAGCATTACAGTGCTAGTTTTGAACCTCATATAAAGCTATCAAGGCTTGTGTAATGTGTTATCTTTAAAATTAATTACTCGACCTTTTTGAGTGAGATGTAGCCCGATTTAATCCAGTAATTGTTTGTTTTTGAAGCAAAGACATCAGGTAAACTTAAACTACTGACTAAGACCTATACTAAACTTCTTTGCCAACCTCACTGAAATTATGGAGATATAAAAGAAAGTTATTAATGAAACCATAATTTATAGATAATAAATAGATAATATGCAAATGACCATAATAACTATTATTTGATTTGTGACTGTGTAGACTAGTATCAAAACCAACCATATCCAGAATAGTTTACTTTACAGGAGAGCCTATAAACTTGCTGATCTCTGTAAAGCTTTCTGAACATGAAAAGGTTTTGTACCAATATGATACCAATATCTCAATAATTGAATTTTTTGGAGATGGCTGGTTTTGATACTAGGCTACTCAATTATTTGTTTAATTTTGTAATAATTTTGAAACACCTTTTGTCACAATGGAGGCAAAAGGTGTTTCAATTTGCTTTATGTTTACATGTATACAAATATTTTTGTATACATAAAAATGTTCAATTATCATGTGTATTATTATTTTTTCCAACAGTTAGCATGTAAATTGTTCATCTGTTGTGCACAATTCCTCAAAACAAAGAAACTATAATTAATTGTCATGTATTTATATGAAGATCTATTATTTATATAGGTTTGTGCAATTATTGTGTTCAAGGTTGCACCCATAAGCAATCAGGCACAAACTATACAATGGGTAGCTATGAAAAGGCTTTATTTTTGTTTCAACAATTTTCTACAAATTTTACATCTTCATAGGTTATATGCATGAAAAGTACATTTACATACAGTACATTTTTGTAGAGATCCAGAATATTTGGTTTGATTAACCATCCTTAAATTTGGAAATAATTACTTTTTAAATCTTTAACAAATTTATTCGACATTATATTTCATTTTCTGATCAGATTTTAATAGACACAACTAATGATAAAATTATTGATTAATATTTTTATTCATTACACTCCTAAACAGCAAGATTAAGCAAAGTTTGGTAAAAAGATTTGAAGATACTTTAAATAAAATAGAAGACTAGTAGAAATATTCAGTATTTTTTATATTTATTTTAAAATGTTTATATTAATTATATAGATTTATGAATATTGTAGTATCATTGACATCAGTAGACACTGCCTTTACAAACTAATCAATTCCTAGAAAACTCTCATTAAACAAGACATCATAAATTCAATGTCATGAATTGTTGTATTCCTAAAAACAATTTAAACTGTAATACACACTAAAATAAAAAAATCACTTAAATGCAGCTGTTCATAAATCATAATAGAAAATTCATAAAAGTTGTAAAACAAATGATCATAAAATTGTCTATTCTATGCATTTTTGAAAAACTAGTTAATTAATCCAACAAGTTGTAAAGATTTAATTCTTAGAATCAAAGACTGTACATCAAGCTTTATAGTTTATCTTTCTAAATATTTTGAGTAATTATCATTACTTTATTTTTATTTTATTTATTTAAGTTGACTTACAGTAGCATTCACAAGAACATTTGATGACTGCTCCCAGAATAATTATTCCCATTAAAAAAATCAACAAATAAACATATAAACATATAAAATAAATATATTAAATACAAATATAAAATTTGTATTTAAAAAAAAAGAAAATTTAAAAGAAAAATGATTTTATAATACAATGATGTAAATAACATTTTTACAATGCTTTTTGAAAGTAAAAAGTCCTGAAATAATTGATGCTCTATAATCTTAATAGTTTTGAGAGAATAAATAAAAAAAAAAGCTTTACAAGTTATACTTAGACAAGTAAAAGGAGTGTGTATAAAACTGTGACTCCATGAGTTAAAAGTTGGTACACAGATAAAAATATAGTTTGAACTTAAAATACAATTAAGATAATTATAAATCAATGTGACATCAAAATAATGAATGCAGTTAATCAAGAGAGGGAGTCCAAGATGTATGCAAGCAATATTGCTATTCTTGGTATAGAGAAGCATTTGTTGAGCAAAAGATAAAATTTGTTAAGATTGAATATTGTCTACATTAGAGTCTAAAGTCATGGCCAATACTGGAAGGCTGTAATCAATGATAAATTGGATATTAGCTAAACATACAAAACTTTCAAGTAAAAAACTGATTTGCAGCTGCATTAAAGCATCCCTTGCCTAATCAAGAGATTTTTAAGTAGATGCTGAATGTGACTGTTAAAACTGAGTTTTGAATCAATTACGATGCCTAAATCATTAAAAGTTCTTAAATAGTCAAACACCCTCTACTTCAATACGGTAAACATTTATTTTTCTAACGTTTTTGGCTTTCTTAATTGACCTTCTTCACGAAATAACTTATTTATTTGTTGGTTTTTGGTGTTTGGTGTGTATTCTCAATGTACATCCAGTTTATCAAGTTGTTACTTAAACTTACATTTTACAAATAACAAAGTCATAACTTAATTTAAAATTTAACAGTTTTAGAACAAAACAGACAAATTTAAATAGAAGATATGGAAGCCAGAAATGTATAAAAGAGGAACAGATAGGAGAATGAATATGAGAATAGCATGTAATAAAGGTTTTCAACATATTGATCATGTTCTTTTTAAGGAAATAATTGCTAGAAGAAGTATTGAAGAATGTAATAAATAGTAAGTTAATCAGGGAAGAGACACTGTAAGGCAGTGAAGTTAGAATTAATTATTTTTTAAATTCTTGTTGGCATAGACAAGAATTTTTGAAAAACAGTGGGACAGTGGAAGGAAATTACATTTTCATAATATCCTCTAATTTCACAATATATTATAATGGTTACATTTCAAGACTCTCTCTGATTAAATAAATAATATCACTAATTATGTAAAGTCTTATATAGGTATCCCTCATAAAACACAGTAGTTACATTCTGAAAAAGTGCCATGTTATGCAAATCCATGCTATAAGAAACAAAATACTAAAGCAAAACATGGGTTAGGTTCCAAAAGTTAGCAAAAGTATAATATTCTTTTCCATCACTAAGAGAAATATGTTTATTAAAGCAATCAATAATTAACTAACAATCACAATTAAAACTATTATATGATGTGTTAATATTAATTTTAATTAAATGAGGATGTTTTCTTTTTACAAAGTATTGACATTTTCTGAGGTTTTTTGTTGATCTTGATCAGAAATATCAGCAACATCTTAGTTTTTTTATTTTTATCATAATTTTTTATGAATGAGAAATAAAAATAAAATTATGTTATCAATCAAAAATTTATTCTAGAGGGTCACATTTGTTCCATCAGGTAACAAGACATTTTTTCCATAATTTGTGTTCAAATATGAAATTGTTCAAGTTGGGAAATGTTCAAATACTGAGATACTGCTGTATTTCATTTGTCATTTTTATGAACGAAGTAATCATTCTTAGGTATGTAATACCCATGGTTAAAAAACGTTTAATAAAATTTACCTAAAAATGTTTAAATAAATTTTACTAAATATGGAGCTTAATCTATAAAAAGAAAACACAGTGAAAGTCTTAGGAGCTAAAGTCTAAAAGCAATGACAACACTTGGTTGAGAGGAAAGTTAGTGCAATTTTTTTCTTTCTTGTCCTATCAGTTTTCATTAAAGTAAACCTGGTGAAAGGCACAAAACAAATTGAAAATTTCAAAATTCTAAAATCTGTGGGCAAATTTAAGACAACATGCATGCTTACTTGAATTAAAAAATACAGAATAATGAAGTTTACACTTAAAAATTGTGAAATTTTGTACAAGGGATTTCCAAAATGTTGTCAGAGCAAAACTGGAAGTCATGTTGTACAGGAATATCCCCAATTTTCAATATTAGAGTAAAACTATATTCTAGAAGTACAGTGTTGTACAAGGGATACCTGTATTTGAGAAATAAAATATAATTTCACATTCTGATTCTAGAAATTTATCATAACCAGACTACTCTTATAATGTTCTCAATAAAATTCATATTTTCTTTAATTACAGTAGAGCATCAATTATCCAACCCCTGATTAACCGTCACATCGGTTAACCGACTGTTCTAGTCGGCAAATTTCAAATGTCTGCTAGTGATGTGGCATTATAATATTTGGCTATATCTTGGCTACTTTAATATTATTTTTGTTAAATATTTGCGTGTTTTAGCTGGCATCATTGGCTCGACCATTGAAGGGAGGCCAATATTTAAACGAGACTTAATTTTCTAATTATGAGTGGTTGTTTGTTTTGTGAGCAATAAAATAATTTAAAAATAATTTTTAACGATACAATAGCGACGATTATTATTTTAAAAAGAAAATTTGTTAGGCTAAACATCAATGAAAATTCAATGCGAAGTTGGTTAATAGCGATATACTAATAAACTAATTACATGGGATATACTGATATCCTAATATACTATACTAATGTATTTTTTTCCTTCTATTTGGTTATCCGATTTTTCAGTTATCTGACCAACCTGAGTCCTCAATTGAGTCGAATAATCAATGCTCTACTGTATTACAAAAAACCATAATTTTTCACAAATATTATATAAATGAAATTTGAATATGAAGCTTTAAATATGGGTTTTAGTTGTTTATTGTCAATTAATTAATTGATATTTTATAAAAGTCCTAAAAAATTACTTAATACAGCTGTCCCTTGATAGTCCGACGTTTTGTAATCCAACATGCTCAGTACAGTAGAACCCCTCTAGTCCGCCCTCGGCTAGTCCGTCACTCTGGTTAATCCGACCGTGGTCGGACTCGAGAAACTTGTCCTGACTCGTCATTGACTCACCGTCCGTGGCGTTCTTCTGTGTTCATTACAGTATATGTTTTACATTGTGTGTGTTTTCAACATGTCAGGAGTGAAACGTAAACACGTTACTCTTTCATTAAATGAAAAATTAGCAGTGCTACAAAGATTGGACAAAGGAAAGATTGTTTATTTTACTTTTTTCTGATAATCCGACCTTTTTTGTGTTCCGACCATACCCCCAGTCCCAAAGGTGATGGATTAAAGGAGTTCTACTGTAGTTTGACGCAACTCCCGTCAAGGTACCCGTCCCCATTACGTGTCTGCTTGAACAGAAGCATGTCGCAACGTGAATCTCCCCACCCAATTCTTACATGATGACACACATTTCATGTGTTTTCTGTGAGCAGTTCTGTTCGAATAGTTGGAGTAGGGAATATTGTAGACTACTGCTAGCAAAACAATGCCAAATATGTAATCACTTTCTGTAATCAGGACACTTTTGGTAATCAGACACCCCTTTGGCCCCATACCTGTCGGATTATCAAGGGACAGCTGTACTTACTTAATTTATTACACATACACTATATTAATTTTTATATTTTAAGATTTTTTAGTTTTATTTTTAATTAATTACAATCAAAATATGGCCTGATGGCTGAAGATCAAATTAGCTTTAATATAATCCATAAATAATTCAGCAATTTATGCTTACATTTTGTTAAATCTTTGGTTTATATGTTTGTATTACTTCAGTTTCCTATCTGTTACAAATTTCTTTAATATTTTTTTTATTGTTTTAGGTTTATTACTATGCTATCTTATTTTTTACATAAAGTTATATGATTGACACTAGAATTTAACTGATATAAGGTTTATATTTATTATATATTATTAACTGTATTTAATAAAATTTTAAATACCAAATGATCTATCGGATTATCAGGTTACTTTAAGGCTAATTTAATAATTAAATATAAATAATTTGACTAGAGATAGGCAATTAGGATGCCATCTCATAATAAATGAAATAATTATTAGAAATAATATAGCCTGACAATCCAGTAAATTGTTTGGCATTAATTAAAATCAGGTTAATGGATTTATTGAAATTTTAAATGGTAACATAATTTATTTAATGTTATTTGGAAAAAGTTATTTCTTCTCAAACAGTTCAGCAAAATTTAATAATGATGATTTACATAATAATATGTTTATGATAACCCTACAGTGACACTGAAAATAATTTTTTGACTATGATCATTAAATATAAAAATATATCTATTGGAAAGATATAAATATTATATATAAACTGCTTAATATACTAGTGTAAAAATAATTAAACAATTCACTTAAAATGTTTATTTTCTATTTAAATTTTTCTTTTTTTAAAAATCAGTATACACATCTTTTAGAAATTCAAATAAAACAAATTTTATTTTACTGGTATATAAGTTTAGACTTTTAAAATCAGTAAGAATTTATAACAACAATACACATATAAAACAAAATTAAAGACTATCTAAATAATTTCTTAAAATTAACATATTTCATTAAGAAAGCAAAAAAAATATTTTTGAAATTAAATGAAGTTTCAAACTTTATAGCAAAAGTCATGTCTAAAATTATTCACTAAACTGATAAGTTTTATATGAATATTTGACTATCAGTGAGCAGTGTCCTACTTTATTATTGATTTTGAATTTTAGTTCTTTACCCTCATATTACGTTCATTACAAAAACAAAATATAATATTTATTTAAAAAATAACACTGTATTAAGCAACTTTAGTTTTGATAGATCTTAATGAAAACAAAAGTTATGATTTAAAAAAAAAGCAAAAATATACAAAAGAATATTCCACTGTAAAAATGATAACAGCACTTTTTTTCCAGTTACAAAAATATATACATTTATAGTGTAAACAACTATATATATATACTGTACATACATGTATATATTGTTATATATATGTGTGTGTATGTATAAAATAAACAATTTAAAATTATTTTATTGATAATTATGATTCATTAAATTAACAAATTATAAAATTGTCTTAAATTTGTAGTTTAATAATCAGATTTAATTGCTCTACAAAAAATGAAATCTGAAATAAAAATAAGTTTTTGGAAAAGTATTGACATCAGCAAATTAGCTTACAATTCACTTTAACAAAAATAAAGTACTGTTAGAGAAAAGAAAAAGTAAATATCTTAATGCTTTGCTAATAGATAAAAATTTTAAGGAATTTATTAACTTTTTTAGCTGTAAATGATATTTAGTTGTAGTTTATCAAATTAAAATAACATTAAAATAAAAGAAAAATTTTAATAAATATTAAAAATTTAATTAAAATAGATTACTGTATACAGAAAAATTTGCATTTTAAATGCACATAATTTCACAGAAATTTGTATTATACATTAATTATAGGTACAAAAATAGAAACTGTTTGTATAGAAACTACAAAATTTAAGAATATAATCGAGCAATATAGTTGGAATTAATGAAGACATATTTAATAAATTCTTTATTTTTTATATTTTCATTGAATTTTTTTAAAATTTCTTCAATTTTTAAAACAATCTTTTAATATATTTAATTAAGATGAAATGGCATTAATATAGTTATTTTAAATAATAAGAACAAAAAATAATCTTTTAAGAAATAAAATTGTCTATTTAAATATTTTCAATAAACACATTTTCTATTATCAAAATTACTCAAACAAATCTATTTAGAATCCTAATAAGTATATTACTATTATAAAAGTAAATAGTTCTTATTAGAAACATTTTTTAACCTATACTATCCTCTAATGGCATTTTTTAATATGTCAATAAAGCATCTTCCATTTATTTTCTGTAAGTGCAAACTTCATTTCTTCATGTCCTTGATAGTGACAGATCAGTATTTCGAAGAATGATAAAAATAAATAAATTTATAAATAAAACAGACTAAAATTTCTGCTCCACTTTCCTGAAAAATTTTAAACAAAATTCTGTATAAAGCACAATTTTAAGTAAGTTCTGTGTCATGTAATGTGTTATATTTGTTAACTAAGTTTTAATAAATAACTTGAATAAACTTAAACATATTAAATAAATCATATTTTTATACAATACTTTTATGTACTGTATAAAAATTTATGATATATTAGAAATTACTATATTAATTACTATATAAGAACAATTAAAATATCACTTTTAATTGTCTTAATATATCATAGTAATTAATGTGTAAATTACACAACTTGAGATTTATAAATTCATAAGAATATGTTCATTTAGAATATTTAATAAGAATTCATATAAATTAATTTTAATATAGTAATTCATACTGAATCCATAATTTAACAATTAAATAATGTTTGAAAACTTCATTACTTTTCTAAATAAAGTGCTGTTTCTCATAACTTAATTAAACAATAAATACAATACTATAATGCTTTACCTATTGCATATATAGAACATATGCAATTATGGTAAATTACAACAATTTCTTGTATAACTGAAACAGAATTTAGATTGATCAATTAACTGAAAAACACTCAACCAACTATGAGGAGTATTAATAACACAGTAAATAGAGCATTTATAACAGTTTCACTTGTAACTATGACATTTTCCTGTTTGTGCTTTAAAACTACTTTCCGAAATTAAATTCAAATAATATTAATAATAATAATAAATCAATAACAATTTACTAAAATCATTCACAGATTTTATAAGCAATAAGAGTTAAAAACTTAAAATGTTATATCATACAGTAATTTCTTTCAATTTAGATAAATAATAAATATTAAATTTTTGCTGATATGTCTGAACATTTAATACAAAATTTATTACAGTTACTTAAAAACATTTCTTCAAAACTTTAAAACCCTCAAACAATGTTCTCAATAAAAAGTTTTCTTGAATTAATATTTATATTAATAATGGAATTACATTTAATTTAATTTTTTTATTTTTTTTAATATAAATAAAATATCTAAGAATTTTTTTATTATAGTTAAAACTAAAAATATATATAATTTATAAGAAACACACAATGAACAATTAAATCCTAAAAATTCAAGTAAAAGTATTATTTTTGTTATTTCACTAATTTATATAAAAAATACCTAACAAGGAGCAAATTAAAATGGTTTCTGTTAACATAAATATTTATAATATTATGTTAATTTTCTGTATTTTACATATATAATTAATAAATTCAACAATAGAAATTGCCTCTTCTCTACTTTTAATTGAAACTAACAAATCATTTCATATTTAAGCATTATATTATTAATTTATTATAATTTTATATAACTTTCACTTATACAGTATAATTATAAAAGTAAGGTATACAAAATATTTTATTAATAAAACATAACTGTAATTAAAAAAAAATACTGTTCCTTTTACATTACTTGTTGTTAATACATGTACTGTACAAATGTTAATTTTTATATAAAATTTAATTAAATTGTTAGTTTAATCTACCATAGGAAGTTAAAAATAAATTTAAAATTTTTGTTGTAAAACTGATAGTATATGATTATTTTGTCAAATATAAATTAATAATTATTTTATTAATAATGCAACAAAACATTTTAATGTTAGATACACAGCAATTTACATTTTTCTGAAAAATCAATATATTACTTAAAGGGAAACAAATCCAAACTGGTAAAATGTAGATCTAAATCACCTCAGTAACCTTCGTTTTATTCCAGTAATATCTTAAAGGCTTACCCTGAAATTGGAACAACATAGAAATACATCTGTCTATTTTTTGAATATTAAAATCAAATATAAAGAAGGGGTATACATTCCAATGTGTATTATAAACCAGAATACATTCTTTTATTCATTCCAGCTCACTTGAATGATCCATTTAGATATAAAGTAGCTGCTTTTAGATTGTTAGTTAGGAGGGCATTTACCATTGCAGCAGTATGAAGGATATGATTATAGAACTTAAGCAGATAAAGAAAATAGTTTACCACATAGGTACTCAATAAAACTTACAGAACAATTAACACTAAAATATATATATATGACAAGATACCGCCCCAAGGCAGAAAACATATCCCAGCTGAGTCTAAGAACATAGTGGTGGAATATGACAAGAAGCTGAAACCAATATACAAAGGAATTACATGCAATGGAAAAAAGAAGCTGATATACAAAAGAGGCAGTACTATATATCAAATGCTGCAAAATGATAAGGATATCATAGCACCTGGAGTTTATAGTATACCAGTAAAAGATGAAAGATTTGACAACGATTTAATTTACTGTACATTGAAGCCACAAATATATCTCTTAGAAGCAGGATTAAAGAACACAAATGTAATATTGAAAAAGAAAAACAAACAACAATGCTATCCATATATGCCTCAAAGCCAGGAATCAAAGCTAAATTAGAGCAAGCAGCACTGATTAAAAAGTGTTTTACTAGAGAAGAAATTAAATTTTTAGAGATGTTAGAAACATAGACAGCCTTGAAGAGAGATTGCATTAACATATGAGATGCAGATTCATTATCATATGCTTGGAAAACTTTTTAGATAATCCTGACAAAAGATTATAACAACAACTCAACCCATAGGATGTTAATATAAAATTAAATAAAATACATTAGTTGTAAAATGTAATTAGGTTAAATTTAAATTTTGTAAGTTGCAACAATATTTGAAGTTTGAATTGAAATTGAAGATAAAATGCAAAAAAACAAACATTCTAAATGGAACACATACAACTGACCTGAAGCAAGACAGTCAAGCTGTTCGAAAATGTTCATCATTTATAAGATAATACTGGAATAAAACAAACGTTACTGAGGGATTTAATCATTATATTACAGTAATTATTTTAATAAGTTTTAGAATTTTCAGAAATTAATCTACTAGAACTTTTAATTTGTTCATTAGTAAAAACAAACTTTTTTCCTTCATGTTACTCAACAATTAACATAAATTTAAGATATTTTAGAATAATTATTGAAATTTATATATATTAAATTTTTTTGTTATAAATAATATAGATATAAACATAAATTTATTGTACAAATATATAATTATATAAACAAACAAACCTAAACAAATTAATATTTTCCAAATATAAATGTTTTTACTTTTTTAAGTTAAAATTTATTCATATAAAATAGCACCCTAAATATAATTTTTTTAATCCATAATGATATGAAATTTATTTAACCAATTTTTTACATTTTATCTTGTTGAAACATACGACATTAATGTTTATATTTATATATCAACCTCACTAATTTCAAAAAATATATAGAGCATATCTTTAAAATTACAACTCTGATGAGTCACTGTAAGCCAGTATTTTATTACATATGGTTAAGATTAAAAGTATCACAATATCTAACAGAAGTTATTTTATATTATTTATTACTGTTTTAATATGTTCCAAAATATAAAATATATTGTATATGTTTTTAAGTCATTAGATTATTGAATCATTTATGCTATCTTTTATAATTATAATAATATAACAATAATAATATTGTTATAATAATTATACTGTAATTTTATTTCAAACTTTATAAGCAAAATAAAGTTTCTTTCAATTAAATCACTGTTTAAATAATTAAAATAAATAAACTAAATACTTTTCCATTCTATAAATAATTTTTGTTTCATAATAAACTGCAATTTTTCAAGCTGAAAAATTAGAAATTATATGTTATTTCAATTTATTATTTAAACTTTTTTTTTTTTTTCAAAAATAAGTTCTTAAAAATATAATTATAGAAATTAATACGTGTATACGTTATTTATTTTAGTTTAATTTTATTTTAATAAACTTTAAAGCATAATTATTTTTAATACAATTATTAAGATCAAATTTCTGGAATTTTATATTATTGAATGTAGTAATCATTTTCAGTACTTGAAGCAAGATAATTAAATATTGACATTCTTCTTCAATCATACTGATTGCTTATTTTTAGTTATATTTATTGGATTAAATCAATCCATGTAATTAATTTATAAGTTTTTGGATTTAATATAAACTTTTATTTTGTTTTAAAAAGCATATTCTTGTTTTTACAATTCTTAAAATAGTACAAGTGAAAAATGTATGATATTTTTTGTAATTCAAATATAAATCCTGAAGCTATACAAACAATAAGACATCATCAAAATATGTTGTATTAACCAGGTTACAGATGAATCTTATAAATTAAAACATTCAGCAGCAATTTTTGTTAAATGTATTACTTAAATGTAAACGAAATAAATACACTGAATACATCCTCATTAAAACTGATTGAATTGTCCTTGTTATAACCATGTAACTTTAATTATAACTCTGTAAAATTTTAAATTAATCAAATGATTTAAACTAAATTCAAATCAGCCAATAAAATTTATTATAATGTTTTGATGATATATAAACACAAATAACAAAAGTAATTATTGGATAAATATTTACAAATTTAAGTCTTTAATCATCCAATCAGTTTATTTATATCGGATATACATCACAATGTATCTCTATGTATTAACCAAAAAAAATTGAATTGTATAACAATATTACTATTTTGAAAATTAATCGTAACACGAAGCTAGTTTAATACAAATTGTAAATAATAATATATCGTACTTACAGATCATTTGTGCGAGCGGAGACTCTCCTCTTACCAGTATTGTCAACACTGCCATTCAATTTTTCCATTCATCGCCAAGGGGTCTCCACTGTCGTCTATCGCTATATTACATGCGCATACAACCAATAGCCAAACCTCTGTAACTTCCAAAGGATAAAAAAAAAATATTATATNAATATATCTATTGGAAAGATATAAATATTATATATAAACTGCTTAATATACTAGTGTAAAAATAATTAAACAATTCACTTAAAATGTTTATTTTCTATTTAAATTTTTCTTTTTTTAAAAATCAGTATACACATCTTTTAGAAATTCAAATAAAACAAATTTTATTTTACTGGTATATAAGTTTAGACTTTTAAAATCAGTAAGAATTTATAACAACAATACACATATAAAACAAAATTAAAGACTATCTAAATAATTTCTTAAAATTAACATATTTCATTAAGAAAGCAAAAAAAATATTTTTGAAATTAAATGAAGTTTCAAACTTTATAGCAAAAGTCATGTCTAAAATTATTCACTAAACTGATAAGTTTTATATGAATATTTGACTATCAGTGAGCAGTGTCCTACTTTATTATTGATTTTGAATTTTAGTTCTTTACCCTCATATTACGTTCATTACAAAAACAAAATATAATATTTATTTAAAAAATAACACTGTATTAAGCAACTTTAGTTTTGATAGATCTTAATGAAAACAAAAGTTATGATTTAAAAAAAAAGCAAAAATATACAAAAGAATATTCCACTGTAAAAATGATAACAGCACTTTTTTTCCAGTTACAAAAATATATACATTTATAGTGTAAACAACTATATATATATACTGTACATACATGTATATATTGTTATATATATGTGTGTGTATGTATAAAATAAACAATTTAAAATTATTTTATTGATAATTATGATTCATTAAATTAACAAATTATAAAATTGTCTTAAATTTGTAGTTTAATAATCAGATTTAATTGCTCTACAAAAAATGAAATCTGAAATAAAAATAAGTTTTTGGAAAAGTATTGACATCAGCAAATTAGCTTACAATTCACTTTAACAAAAATAAAGTACTGTTAGAGAAAAGAAAAAGTAAATATCTTAATGCTTTGCTAATAGATAAAAATTTTAAGGAATTTATTAACTTTTTTAGCTGTAAATGATATTTAGTTGTAGTTTATCAAATTAAAATAACATTAAAATAAAAGAAAAATTTTAATAAATATTAAAAATTTAATTAAAATAGATTACTGTATACAGAAAAATTTGCATTTTAAATGCACATAATTTCACAGAAATTTGTATTATACATTAATTATAGGTACAAAAATAGAAACTGTTTGTATAGAAACTACAAAATTTAAGAATATAATCGAGCAATATAGTTGGAATTAATGAAGACATATTTAATAAATTCTTTATTTTTTATATTTTCATTGAATTTTTTTAAAATTTCTTCAATTTTTAAAACAATCTTTTAATATATTTAATTAAGATGAAATGGCATTAATATAGTTATTTTAAATAATAAGAACAAAAAATAATCTTTTAAGAAATAAAATTGTCTATTTAAATATTTTCAATAAACACATTTTCTATTATCAAAATTACTCAAACAAATCTATTTAGAATCCTAATAAGTATATTACTATTATAAAAGTAAATAGTTCTTATTAGAAACATTTTTTAACCTATACTATCCTCTAATGGCATTTTTTAATATGTCAATAAAGCATCTTCCATTTATTTTCTGTAAGTGCAAACTTCATTTCTTCATGTCCTTGATAGTGACAGATCAGTATTTCGAAGAATGATAAAAATAAATAAATTTATAAATAAAACAGACTAAAATTTCTGCTCCACTTTCCTGAAAAATTTTAAACAAAATTCTGTATAAAGCACAATTTTAAGTAAGTTCTGTGTCATGTAATGTGTTATATTTGTTAACTAAGTTTTAATAAATAACTTGAATAAACTTAAACATATTAAATAAATCATATTTTTATACAATACTTTTATGTACTGTATAAAANAAAGTATATATTGTTAAAAGGAATTTGGATAAAATTTTTCAAATTGATAACAGAAAATTTTACTGATTTACTGTTATGAATATAATAAATTTAATGCGATAAATCTTTAAATATAATTAATATATTTTCCAAATATTACAATATACATTTGTAATATACTTGTAATACTCGTGATAAAATTAAAGAATTTGAAATTTAGTCATGAATACTTTTGCCTTTATATTAAATACTAGACACTGTATAAAATTCTAAGAAATATCTGTAAATAAATTATAATAAAGAGAAAAATATAAAAATATTGAATGAAAGAATTCCCGCTAAAAGTGATTCACGACTCCCCAAAAAATAAATATAATTATTTAAATAATATTACTTTGTTAGTTATCTACTATGTGATATCAACTTGACATATTTACTACATACTCATATATCAAAATATTTGGAGAATATATTATTTTCAAGATTATAATGTCGCGCTAAAATATTGCAATTTAAAAATATATAAATATTATTAATATTTTAGTCACCGAATTGAAACGTTTACATTAATCTAACAGTTTTACAAGCGATGGTTTATTTCATTTTTCCTTCGAACAATTTTATGCGATGGAATTTAAGAGGTCAACATCCTAACAGAGAGGCCAAAGTTGTACGAAGATTCAGTTTACGCGGAATAAAGCCAAAATATTCACGCGTATATTATTTAAGGAAGTGCAAACATTATTTTTTAAAATGTTAAAAATTCTATAACGGATTTGTCAGCACGTTGTGCTAGTATTTTTCCCGCATATATAAAAAGAAATATATCGAACTATGTAATTATATTTTATCAATAGCCATCGAGAACGACGGCATTTCCATGAAACTCGAATTGCAATATCAAAGTGATTCGTTACTTCTACGATTAAAGCGTAAACGTTTTCTTTTTATTTTTTAAAAAACGAATTAAATTTTAAAAAATACGTCTTAAATTATAACAAGTGCGAGATTTATTAGTTACGTCACAAAATTCAAAAACGTTATTAATCGTATTAAAACGTACAATTTTTATTTTATTAAATTTAAAGTTAATAGAAGATAAAACACATTATTTACTTAAAATAAATCACAATTCTAAAAAAAATAAATAAAAAATTATTGATCGAATTCGAAATTTGGCAACCTTCCTATTTTACTAAACAACGCATGCGTTGGAATTGTAATAGTACAGTCGCGTTGTTTGGGGCGTTTTGTGACGTTTTGCTGTTCTGCTTTTCCTAATATATCTATATATATATAAATATTATATACAGAATTTTATTTATGAAAATATACTAGCATTTCCTCACTTTACAAATATTTAACTAATACATCATTATATAAATAATCATAATAGAAATCTTGTTTTTGAATGAAGTGAGTATTTACACTTTGAAATTTAATAATAATAATAATATTTTATAAAGTTAATTTATAAGCTATATGTTAATTATCATTTATGAATTTTTGTCTTATTTGCTTTGTTTTCAGATTCATAAAGGGGCATAACTCACACATATATTAGTTTGTTTATGAATTTAAAATACATTTCCTTCTGATAAATACACATTGTTTACATTTTTCTACTAAAGTAAATTAAATCACATATTCAAGTCATAAATTACTGTGACATAAAATCTCACTAAACCAGGCCAACAACTATCAAAACAGTTTATCTTGTTTATAATGAAGATTACGCTTCATACTGATTTGATAAGTTATATCTTTGCATTTAAACAGTTAACTTATTATACGTAAGATATAACTTTAAAGATTGTTGTCATTTTCGTAATAATGCAATTGCAAAATTTACCAAAAAAAAAAAGTTTTACATACAATGAAAGCTTTAACTACCAGTAACAAATAGTGTTGGGTTTTTTAATGAATTCCAAATTGGAATGTTGGAATGATAATTTTCAATAAAACAATTTTAAATTTCTATTAACACATAATATGGGCTCTGGAGAAGGCCAAAAAAATTCGTTTTAGTTAATATTTGTTACCGGTAGTTATGGTTTGGTTGTATGTGATACCTCCAGTAATTTAGAAAGGAGATAGTTTTAATGATAAAGTTTGCAATTGGGTATTGTAAAAATTGAAATAATGAAGTTTAAGTAAAATTTAAGATGATATACTTTATATTTTTAAAAGGTTATATATACATATTATTTGGCAAGTAATCAAATATACAATTTTATTTTATATGTAAATAAAGAAATACTGATTTCAGGAAGGTAGCTTTTCTTAACTTTTAGAAGAAACATTTTCTTCTATGCAACATTATTTTAAACATAAGATTGTAGGTTGAGGGTGATCAAATCCTGACCAAAAACATTTCTTTTAATTAATAAAAGTTGACTACTTGAAGTTGGTACTGATTTATTTATTTATTTACAAAGATAGTGGCAGGTTCTACAACTTATTTTAGTAATAATTATATTAAATATTTTAACCAGTAAAAAAAAATTAAAATATAGACTTTTAAAAAATGTATTAATTAAATAAATAATTATAAATTTAGAATATAACCTAAAGTGTCATAATTTTGCATTATAATAATAAATTTACATAGTATTGAATAAATTTATAGTAGATATGTTTTCTAAATGATGATCATTAAAAATAAAGCAAGTGATATATACACTAAAAATTTATTATTTGTAATAAATTGTTTGACTTGTATTTTCTTAAAAATAGTTACCATGAAAGATTAGAAATAACTGCCAACAATAATAAATAGCACTGAAGGTAATGTAAAGACAAAAGTAATCTATTCTTTGTCATCAGTCTTAATTTTATTGTTTTGAAATATGACAAAAATCCTAAAATATAGAAAATAATTCTGTAAAATTTCTTATAGTCAAAGCTATTAAATACAAATTGTTTATAATGTTTTTATTATTTGATAGTATCTTTCTTTGCTAAATAAGTAGCTGAACTTATAATTTTGCAATATTTTATTATAGTTGGAATGCAATATAGATTTTTCTATTCATATTTTATGCTGTATGAAAACATTTTAAATGCTTTTTTTAATCATTAAATAATATAGCTCATTAAAAGTTTAATAATAATAATAAAAAGTTATTGATAAGTTAATACCATAAGTTTTTCAAAAATTTAAATTAGTTTTTATAATAAATCTAATATTTGAGGTATTTCAAAAGTATCTCCTTAATTTCATACGGAGAGACTTCAAATACTTATTTTGACATCCTTGGACTAAACAAATGACAGGAAACAATTTCCTCATTGATAAAGAGAAGCTGATTAAGCAATTTTTAAAGTTAAAAAAAAATTCATGTGTCCATCAGTTATATATATTGAAAATTTAGTTCAAATATTACATATATATTGTTTTATTGAAACTGAAAAAATAACTAAAAGGCAAATTAATTTTTGTAGATATCCTACATAATTCTTAAATATTCTTTTTGTTGATTTTGTAATTTTAGTGTCTAATGCTAATGACGAAGTTATCTAAATTTATATCTTCATTAAGTATATTATTTTTAAATTTTTATAAAACATTTTTAAACTAAATTTTACATTTTTTCACTACAACTATACTAAGAAAGAATAAGAGATTTAAAAATTATTTTCTACTAAACTCTCTGAAATTTTTATCTTAATAATTTTTAAAACATTACATTATTTGATAAGAAATATTTTAGCTATCTTCTATAACAATATATTTAATTTGTTTTAGATAAATTTTGAATGCTATAACCAATATAAATAAAATTGAATTTATCAGTATTATATTACTATAGATTTTTTTCTTTTCAAATTTGTCCTTACATTGTACAAGTTTAAAGTATAAAAATTATTGATAGATTGAATAACTCTTGTTAAAAAATCAATGGTTAAATGTTACTTATTGCAGAAAATAGTCTTTAACATTTTTATTCATTGAATAATGATCTGTCAGCTATCTTAAAATTATTACTAGTCAGCTCTGTTACCAATAGCAGTATGAACAATAAAATGAGTGTGTGAAATGTAACTAAAAGATAAGATGGGAAAATTGGCATCAGCAAAAAATTAACAGCAAGATTCACAACCTAATTATGAGATTAAGTTGAAAATAAAAAACTGGATGAAATTCAGCTAATTATTGTAGTTATTGTAAATGAAGCAATTATTATCAGTAAAAGTAAGTGTGCTTTATCATTTTTTAAGATCATGATCAAAATAAAAAGAAATATTCTTTTCATATGAACATTTGAATTTTAAAAAATAATTATTTAACTAATCTTGATATATTATTGACATTAACTACTATCCATTATTTTTTTTATTTTTAGTAATCAATAGAATGAAATATTTAAAAAAAATCAAAAAATAGGTAGTTAACTACAGTAATTATTTTATTAGTTTTTCATTTGTGCAACAAGATAACTTTTGTAAATAATTTGTATCTTATTGCATACAACTATCCTAAAAATTTATTTTATATACTTGCAGAATGATTCATGTTTACGTAAGTTTTTTATTTAGCTATTAACAAATTAGTACAACAGATAGAACTTCACATAACTCTCTTATGTTGTTTTAGAAAAGTACATGAAATAAAATTCCACATTTACACCAGCACTTTTAATGCAATTCTAGAAATAGTCTGTAACACTTTAGTTGGAATGTGTTAATGTTTCTCATAAATGGCATCATCTACAGAAGGAGAAGGCGTACCAGCAAAATAAATTCACAAGCATCAAATCCAGACTCATTATTGCCCACTAAATATCTCTACATCTTATCATGTCTAGGAAATGCCAAATTAAATCATTCTGTTGTGGTTATGGCAAAATGGGGAGGTGCGCTATCCTGCCTGAAAGGAACTATGCATCCTCCAAAGTGCTTATGATGGGTACATGAATAGTTTTAATGTGTTTAAGTAACACTCTACAGTCTTTGTTTCTCTGGTGATTTATTAGACCAAGGAGAATGGAATTTCCAATCTGACACCAAATTCACACTGATGGTTATCATTGCAACTTTCAATAACAAATTGCACATCTTCATTGCTAGGAACTCAATAATGGCAGTTATTGGGCTCATAATTATGGACCTATGAAATGAAACAGCTTTATCAGATGATTCTCTGGAAGATAGCTCATTTTTGAGCCAACTGATCATGGATTCTGAAAGTTTCATTTATACTGTAGTCCTCACATGAAAAGCTTTGAGTATAATGTGGCTTTCATGAACACCAATTTATTTCTTTCAGCAGTCTTTGCATGAAGGAAAATGACAAAATTACAGTATCAGGCATTCACATTTGATATATCAATTTGATGAGATTCTTCTGCATTACATCTGTAAGAATTTCCTTTTTCTCTGTCATTCAAAGTGTTCTTTTGTGAAAGTGTTCATTATCCGATTTGTTTGTAGTCCGAACTGTTTGTTAACTGATCACTCACTGTATATATAAAATCAAAATATTGAACATCATTATCCAATAAATAATGAACATCTAAAGTGTATTTTAATATCAGATGCCACAAAATTTATCCCCAATTTTGATGATATTCTTTTGAAACAGAAGTTGCAAATTTTGCATTGATTTGTGTGTTGTTATCCAGAAACTTAAAAAAATCTTAATCTTTGACTGCATCTTTCATACTTGCTTTCAGATTAGTCCTTTTATACCAGTATTTTTACAGTTCAAATGGCACTTCTCAGTAAAGGTTGTGTAGATCCTTACTCTATATCGGGTGGGCAACCCACAGCCCGCATTAATATTTTGTGCAATGCGGACCACACAAAATATTAATAAATACAGTATATGAATTTCCCAATTTAAGGAAGCATGTAGCAAAAATTCTGTCATTATTTTCTACAACTTATTTGAATTCTTGTTTTACTTTTTACTAAATTTTTACTAACAGACTCACATGAAAACTAAAACTAGCAGTGATTAATATTCAACCAAATATTTTGGATATATTACATTCACATCAGTGACAGAAGTCAAATTAAGCATACTTGTATTAATTTATAATCATATATGAATAAATAATTGTGATTTACTGGTTTTTTTTTTTTCTTTTTACTTATGTGTGACCTGTGTCAGTTCAAAAGTTTTAAATGCGGTCCTTACATAGAAAAAGGTTGCCCACCCCTACTCTATGTGATAATGCTTTATTACTGTGATCTCCAGACATTCACTAGTTTTCCTGAAATAGTTAAATAAGAAATTGTACATAGATATTAATCACTCTATATTCACTTATTAATTTCAATATAATTAATTTTTTATTTAAAAGTAAGTTTTTATGATTGATTTTTGTGTACAGATAATATCACTATTATTTATAATATACTATTATTATTCAAAAAATAATTTTCAGCAATTTTTATTATTAATATTTCATTATGATATGCCATATCAATATTTATAATTTAAACATATTTTACTACAGTAAAGCATAAGTCTCTATATAATTGCAAATTCAGAACAATTTATATGAAATATTTTTACTTATTTGTATACAAAAAATTTCTGATAAATAAGATATATTTTAAATAGTGAAATTTTGTGAATTTAACTCACAAAATAACTACAAAGGTTAATGTTAGTATTTTAACTTTTATCTACATTGTTTGATACTTGGTTTTGTATTTACTTTTAAGGAAAAACATTTTAAAATATAATATATATTTAAGTATATAAATATATTCAATATTGAATTAATGAAGAATAAAATCAAATATAAACATCTGTAAGCCATCAGACTTTTATTAAAGCCAAGCAATTGCTGAATTAGATCACTTGCTGCAATAATATAGCCCAATCTAATCCAGTAATTGTTTGGCTTTAATAAAATCAAGTTCAAAAATAACTTAAAGACAAATTGTACTTGATTTCTAAACTTTATAAATTATATATAAATTTAATACATCTTAATGTTATTTAGTTTTAAAATAAAACAGATGATATTGTATAACTTTGGATGTTTAATTAAACATCCAAAGTTATAATCCAAAGGACTAATCTGAAAGCAAGTATGAAAGATGCAGTCAAAGATTAAGATTTTTTAAGTTTCTGGATAACAACACACAAATCAATGCAAAATTTGCAACTGCTGTTTCAAAAGAATGTCATCAAAATTGGGGAAACATTTATTAAAAAAAACTACTAACTTGTAAAATAAAAATTTATGAAAAGATAATATTGATATATACAAAATTTATAGTTTATATGAATTACAAGTTTCATAAGTAAAAATAAAAAATTATGAAGAAAAAATGTTATCAGAATCATATCTTAAATTTTATAAATTTCCAAAATTTATATCAGAAATTTTAGTAGAAATTTCACAATTATGAGTAGGTGTTAGATAAAAGACTTAAGCAGATGTCAATTGAAATCTAGTTCCTTTTTTTTTTGGTCATATGTAATTTTGTAGTCATTTTATAAATATCTCAATATCAGATTGATTTTTTTTTATAACTTTGAAGGCTGTTTTAAACTTATACACATTTAAATTTTTTCTGATCTGATATATTAAAAGCATGACTCTTCTTAAAAAAAGTAGGTAATTTTATTTTTAAACTTGCTTGTTTGCCTTGTAATTTTAATAGGATGTTTGACAAATAATTTTCTATTAATCAGTTATTTTAATTTGAAGGATTTTCTGAAAACTGAATTTATTTATAAAACACATTTATTTTCATTATTAATATTGTAAATAATATAAATAAATTAGACTTGGTTTGTTTATCAACAACAACATTTTAAAACAACTTGGTTTGTTTTTTCCAGTAATTTGATATTTAAAAGTACTTACTGTTTGATATATCCTGCATAAAATATTATTTTATTCATTACAAAATAATTAAACGTCTATGTAGATGTATGTAGATGAATGAAAAGAGAATTATATAATTTACTAAAAAGAAACAATGGAAAATTTAATACAGAATCATTTTTTATAAATTATTTTGTAAGCCATTTTTGTGTATGCTTGATCAATAAATCAGTTTTATCATTCAAAAGGAAATTCTATTTAGTAATATATTGAACACATCAAAAATTAATTTTAAACTAATTTAATGTTACTTTATAAAACCTATTATATCAATATTTAATGATAAATGTATAAAGAATATTTCAAATATTTATAGTGAGTTATGTTAGTTATTAAACTGTTACCTTAATGTAAATAAAATATTTCCGTTTTTAAATTTTGAAAAACAAGCATTGTTAATTTCCTACATACGGTCTATTTTTTTAAATGTCATTAAAAAATTTGCATATGTGGCTAAAAATTAACGTCCTTTATCCGACATCATGACGTGAATAGGTTAATTCTAATCATATTTATGCTAATGTGAAATTTTTTTATATCCCATTTGTGGAGATAAACATCTGTTAATGATATTTCGGTAGATGAAATAATACGTCCTTGAATAAACGATGCCTACCTTTTTTTAATTAGCCATAAAGGGGATTCAAGAAACAATAAAAGCAAGAGAACTTTATGTATCGCGTAAATATAAGAGTATAATTGTATCGCAAAAATTTACTTTTTAATATTTGCTTATAAGATTTAAAAGTAACAATAAACAATATTGCATAGTATCAAAGCTCAGATTCGTATCAAAAAAGTTTATCAGATTATTGCCATAAATCTCACGTATTATGTTTATCCGATACGTCTTAATTTCTGTGTGTTATATAAACTAAAATTCCACATCTTTCGTGATTCCGAAAAATATGATTAAGACTTTAAAGAACGAGTTAAATAGAAAATTGGCGGCTGTTATCCAATCGAATAGAGGAAAAGCTTGAATCAGTGCTCAATAAACAGGAAATTACACTCAATAGTCTTTCATCACTTTTGTGGTAAGGAATTCATATCACGGTGACGATTGCTAATTTCCAAAGCTGCAAAATCCAGATGACTTCAAGCGATATATAAACACGTATTTTGTTATGGTTGGATTTGTGATTCACCGCGTATATCAACCAACGCCCATTCACCCTCCGGCCCCATGACCTCATCCTGTCTCAACAGCTGTATCAGCCTCTCCTTCACGTATACAGATCTCTTCCAGACTGGAACTACAAGTCTACAATAGCCGAAAGGGTGGGGATCATTTGTGGATTAAAGTTCATTGACACACTGGCTTCCCCCTCCCCATATTATATTTCGCAAAACGGGCATTCTTTCTGACCTTTACGTTATTCGCAGTGATTTCAGTCGCTGACGTCAAATGATATCGGCGAAGCGGAAAAACGATCATATATCAACGTTAACTATTAAATTACCAATCCACTCGGTACTGAATGAAGCAAAACTTATCTAGTTTTGCTTTTGGTAATAAGCACTTCTGTACCTTCGATTAAAATTAGCTGTTAGCTATATCAAGCCATTTAGAAGTAGGAAAATCGCTGATGCATTCGGTATAATCGTTCGTGCTGATGGATTTTGCTTTTCTCATTTGACCGGAAACTATTTTCTTTAAGCATCAAGGTTAAGTGCAATGCAGACTAAACTGGGACAGGATATTGTACCTGCCGAACCATTGTACAGTCTCGGATGTTGCAACCAGTCTCGTTAGATGGAGATATAGCAGTAACGCTGGAGAATAACAAACGGTGGCGTATTATTACATGCAGCAGATTATGTTTCACCTACTAACCTTGAAGACTATAATCGAAAAAATTGGAAATTATAACTTTTTCTATATATTTTAAAAATCTTTCAATCTTGTTTGTATACACAACGTTCGGTATCTTGTTCATCTGACCATTACTGATATCGGTCACGGGGTTTCCTGCTTAACAAATTACGTGAATGATTTTATTATCGTGGCAGTTTCGGTCGGCCGAATATTTAGAGGGTCATCGTTGAAAGGTGTGTCATAATCGTCTCTTCGCTATCATTGGCGCCGCGGTTGGTACACTAAACGCCGGTGTGTAATACGTCATTTCCCGCTATGGAAAACAAGTCTTCTTTTGTTGGGCCTCGTATGACTCAGTCCTGGGAGGTACAGTAACGTTTCGCCGTACGCAAGTCTGCATAGCAGACAAAACATTATCTCAAAACTTTTTTACTTAGAAGGTGAGTTTATCAAACTTGTAAAATTTATTGGATTTCCCTCTTATCGATCAGTATAATTTACCAGACGGTTTATCAGAATATTTTCCTTTTTATTTACGGAAAAAAAAGAACATTGTCGCATTTACGTAACTCGTTCAAGTTACGTATGTATAGTCTTACATCGTGTCTAGCGATGCGATAAAAGTGGTCGCTTTCTTATTTTGAGTGCAGGAAAATCAAGTGTGATTTCTTAACTTGGCAAATTGCCGATGTTATTTTACACCGTCGAAAAATTATTTTTTAATGGCTTAAATGAACGAGATAAAAATGCAAAGTTTTGTAGGTGCGTCGGTCTTATCAAGTGAGTGTTATCTGTCATTCAAAAATTTTGTTCAAGGAGAGTAATTAATCTTCTATTTATTTGTTGTTATATAAATTTTGTTATAGGATCATTTAAGTGCTTTATATTTATGCTGATTTTCTATATGTTTTATAATATTTTGGAATATTTGAGATAAACTTATATTAAACTGTTAAATAATTAGTCATAATTATCAGAAAGTATCCAATGTTTAGTAAATCATAATTGATTTTTTAACGAGTTTCTATAATTAGCATTTTAAATCGTTTTAGAAAATTATCTTGGTTATTTTTTAATATTTAATGAATTTTAATATATAAAATCAACAGATTCTTCATTAATTTTCAGTAATGGTGAATATTTAATAATTTAAGGTACTAATTATAAATTTATGACGTTGAAGCAGTTGTTTTATTTGTATACTTTTATGTTGTTTTTTATGGGGATTTGTTTCATTGTTCAATCTGTGATTTAATTAATGTAAAATGATACAATAACATGATATAGAAAATGTATTTTTTTTTCTAATAATCTCCAATAATCTTTCATGTCTAAGAACACTTAACAATTTTTGAATTCTAAATAGTTTAGATTATGTATATATAGTATTAGCTTCTAAAAACAATGTATTCAATTAATAATTATTATAATTCTAAGAAGTAACTGATGTTAAAATTTTTAAGTTTTCTAATAGGTCAACAGCTGCAAAATGATATTCAATTTATTATAGGAAAAGATATTGTGACAGAAAAGATTTAGTTAAATAGATATGTCAATAGAATATACCCTCAAAAAAGAAACTGTGTTTTTACTTTCTTTTTGTGATATTTGGCATGAGGTTCAAGTTGTATTATGAAATATACAAGCTTATATTATTTTAAAAATTTAATTCATCATTAATATAGAATTAAACTTTATCAGTCAAAATATATTAACATGACTTGATTTATTTTGTTAATCTTAATTCATGTATTATTAGTTTAGAGAGTCTAAAATTATAAAAAGTATATATTATGACCAACCATCTTGCTACTTCCCATTTTACATCTGTCTATAACAGAAGAAAAATTTTTTTCTTAAGAACAGATGTTCACCAAAACCCTAGTTACAAATTTCTGAGGATGTAGATCTGCAGGTACTAGTGACTCCTGCAGAGCCAGGTGAAATTGTGCAGCTGTTGTTCAACTTCTTTCTGTAAACTATTTATTGTCTTGAATGGGACAGTATATTTGAAAACTATATAAAGCTGTTACATTTATTTTTTTTCATCTTGAAATGCTGTTAAATTTTCATTTTAAAAACTCTAGTATGATCTATTTCATTTATAATTAATCTCTTCATTTTTCTTATTTTTGTAGTAATTTTTTAAGTTAGAAACTTATTCAATATTTTAATTCTTAATGTATTGTGACATTTTTGAAACAATTATTATAATTTTAACTTTCAAGTTTCATATCATTAGATAAAGTTATTAGTATTAGAATGATGAAATACTAAAAATAGATATTAGCATAGTATGTATTATTTTTAAAATATTAACCCAGTCTTTAATAAGAGAAGTAATTTTGTTAAAATTTTTAAATTATTGAAAAGTAGAATAAATTCCAACAAGCAAAACATCAAGTCAAAAAAAAATATTTTATAAATAAAATATATTTGTAATTATTAACAAAAGAAAAATTTTCAGTTACTATTTAAGTGTTTATGCTATGCTGAAAAATAGATGTATATATCATTACTTTTATCTTTTTAAAAATTATTTATTCTACAAGTAAAATTTCTACATTTATAAATAGATTATGTGGGTGTTAGCTATTATACAGCTATTTTATCTGTATTAATAAAGGATGATACATTACATGCAAGAATTTAAAACTTTGATAGTTGTTATGTGGGAGTATATAATTTTACTATTATTTACTGATGATTGTACAATATATAAAAAATTGATTTATTAGAAAGATATGGTTTATTTGATATTAGTTTATTATTCGCATCCTATCACTGTTGTTTTTATCTTATAACAGAGTAAATAAAGTTAGCTTATTAAATTTTTATACTTTAATGTACTCTAAACATAAAATAATAATTTCTTTTTCTAATAACTATTGGAATCTAGAATATTTGATTAACATTAACACAAAATGCTCAGTACAAATAGGTAACAGTAATTAAATGAAACAATTTGAGAGAATCAAGAAATAAATATGTATATTTAAAAGTAAATGATTTGAAAATTTTCATTTATTTTATATTCATAGACTGTTGAGATATTTTTATTAAAATGAAGTAAAGTTTTGAGAGGAGATTTAAATAATAATAATTTATTATGATTTGGTGAAAATGAGAATATTAAAGCTATAATTTTTCTTTAATTGAAAATGTGATTGTTTCTAAAGCTTAAATTGATATAATCATATAGCTTAAAATGTAGTCATGTTTTACTTTTTGGTATAAAAATAAAGTTAAAATTATAAAAATATAATTATATGAACAAAATAGAATCAAAATAGAGTAAATTACTAAACATTGTCATGAATTAGAAAATTAAAAGTTAATTTGGACTTTTTTCTGTTCCTGTTTGTTTGTAAATCTTTCTTAAACAGGAATTAATTGATTTTTATTTTTTATTATTTAGATAATCACAGATACATTAAACATAATAATTTTAAAAAAGAATTGAAAGTAATAAAGTACTTCTATAATACATTTTTCACTAGTTCTTTTTTTTAAATACATTAAATACTTATTCTTTATGTTTGTATTATTTTATATTGTATTTATTTTTATAATATCATTTATTCACTCTTCAAATTTATCTTGATTAAAATAAAATTATGATTAAATTTTTTTGTTGTAATATTTAATTAAAATACTTCCTAAGTTGAAAACTTTCCTTTAAAGAAGAAAATTCTTTGCCATTATAGAATTTAATGTTTAAGTTTCAAAAATGATTAGTAGTAGTTACCAAAAAGTTCCTGAATTAGAAGCTGTTAGTAAAAAATATCTGGTAACATACAGAAAAGCAGTGCTGGCAACATTGAACAAAAAAGAATAGGTATGAAAAGAAAAAAAAAGAATTGAGACAGACAAAGAGAAAATGGCAGTACTTATGAAAGAAGTGCTGCTATTGACAAATACAGAAGAATAAAAAGAAATATCATTAATTGATTTTCCCAACATTTATGAATCCAGGATAGTGACAATAAAACCAGAAAAATCAAGGTAAATCATAGATAACCAAAACTTACAATCTATACGAAGAAGCAAATGTTCAAAACACCTAGTCAAGTATTGATATGGATCAAACTACACTAAAAGAAAATCTTTGTCTGGAAAATCCAGATGAAATCAATTCTAATTAAAGCCAGTTCTTGGGACTACATTTGTGGGAAGAAGAAACTTGAATCATATAGACTACAAGGATGATGACAGGATAATGGAAATCTGCAGATGCAGAGGTAATGTATCATAAGCACAACAGAACTGAAACAAATAAAAGGATGTGAAACTTTACTCAGATATGGAACAAATTACATAAAATTTATCAATTTTGAAAAACCCTGCTAGAATGACAAATATTGAAGAAAACGAAAGAAAATGAAAACATGACAAACATTTATGAGAATTTTTTTAAAAATTCATAGACTAGGAGAGATGGAATTATTATAAACAAAGAATTAATTACAGTGAACTCAAAGCCTCTGGTGCACTATATAAAGAATAGAGTGAAAACCTCCAATAATAAGATACTGTTCAAATTTAAGTGTCCATAATTTTGAGCCAGGACATAAAGTGAAAGAACGTTGGACCAAAAACCAAAATTTATGAATGAAAACAATCATTCAACATACAAGTTTAGCTGAATTATGAGAAAGCGAGCTGAGATGATATCTTGACTCTGGAGCAACTTTGAGAAACTTTTCTTCTTAATGCATGTGAAATGTTTGTTATAGATCTGTGTTCGATGTTTTGATCATGAACATCTATAAAAGTAAATAAAAGAGACTAAACATTTAAATATCTGTATAATATCAGCTTGATATCAATTTATTCCCTTAAAAAATAACACCAATTAGTTATAACTGATTTCAAAACAATTAGTTATAACTTATTTCAAAACTGATTTATGACAGAAAGGAATTGAAAATTATTTATTACTTAATATAGCTACTATTATTACATTCATAATGTAGCTTTTAATTATTAATTGGTATGTTACATAAATCTTGAATGAAAAGAATTATTTGCTAAAATATTCATACTAAAAATACTAGTATCATATATAGACCTATATATTATTTTTAGTGAATATAAATATTATAACAATTAAATATTATATTATAATTATTATAAATTATCTTTAATTATGTGTTGAGCATCAAATAGTAATAATTGCGTTAAAGATAAGATTATGGCAACTGAGATTAACTTCTGAGGAATAAAATAAAGAATTAATTTAACAAGTTTATAAAATTTAAAGTGTAATGCTTTGCATTTATTCTATTTCTAGGACAAAATTTATAGTATCATTACTTTTTTATTTAGATTTATTATTTATGAAGCTTGCAAATAGTACTATCTGCAAGCTTCATAAATAAGACTCTAAACCAAACATTGTTTATTTTTATTTGTTACCAATATTTTAAAGGCATTGTAATTTTGAGTNTCTGCCAGTCATTAAACATCGACACAATGTAACCAAAGTTGTCACTCAGTTGGTGACGCTTAGAGGGCGTGTTGTAGCCTATTTAATTAAAATACTTCCTAAGTTGAAAACTTTCCTTTAAAGAAGAAAATTCTTTGCCATTATAGAATTTAATGTTTAAGTTTCAAAAATGATTAGTAGTAGTTACCAAAAAGTTCCTGAATTAGAAGCTGTTAGTAAAAAATATCTGGTAACATACAGAAAAGCAGTGCTGGCAACATTGAACAAAAAAGAATAGGTATGAAAAGAAAAAAAAAGAATTGAGACAGACAAAGAGAAAATGGCAGTACTTATGAAAGAAGTGCTGCTATTGACAAATACAGAAGAATAAAAAGAAATATCATTAATTGATTTTCCCAACATTTATGAATCCAGGATAGTGACAATAAAACCAGAAAAATCAAGGTAAATCATAGATAACCAAAACTTACAATCTATACGAAGAAGCAAATGTTCAAAACACCTAGTCAAGTATTGATATGGATCAAACTACACTAAAAGAAAATCTTTGTCTGGAAAATCCAGATGAAATCAATTCTAATTAAAGCCAATTCTTGGGACTACATTTGTGGGAAGAAGAAACTTGAATCATATAGACTACAAGGATGATGACAGGATAATGGAAATCTGCAGATGCAGAGGTAATGTATCATAAGCACAACAGAACTGAAACAAATAAAAGGATGTGAAACTTTACTCAGATATGGAACAAATTACATAAAATTTATCAATTTTGAAAAACCCTGCTAGAATGACAAATATTGAAGAAAACGAAAGAAAATGAAAACATGACAAACATTTATGAGAATTTTTTTAAAAATTCATAGACTAGGAGAGATGGAATTATTATAAACAAAGAATTAATTACAGTGAACTCAAAGCCTCTGGTGCACTATATAAAGAATAGAGTGAAAACCTCCAATAATAAGATACTGTTCAAATTTAAGTGTCCATAATTTTGAGCCAGGACATAAAGTGAAAGAACGTTGGACCAAAAACCAAAATTTATGAATGAAAACAATCATTCAACATACAAGTTTAGCTGAATTATGAGAAAGCGAGCTGAGATGATATCTTGACTCTGGAGCAACTTTGAGAAACTTTTCTTCTTAATGCATGTGAAATGTTTGTTATAGATCTGTGTTCGATGTTTTGATCATGAACATCTATAAAAGTAAATAAAAGAGACTAAACATTTAAATATCTGTATAATATCAGCTTGATATCAATTTATTCCCTTAAAAAATAACACCAATTAGTTATAACTGATTTCAAAACAATTAGTTATAACTTATTTCAAAACTGATTTATGACAGAAAGGAATTGAAAATTATTTATTACTTAATATAGCTACTATTATTACATTCATAATGTAGCTTTTAATTATTAATTGGTATGTTACATAAATCTT
>NW_019385451.1:239026-240729 GCF_000671375.1 Centruroides sculpturatus | reverse complement strand
TATTATTACAGTCTAATTGGCGTTTAAAGCATTTAAAGTTTATTCATAGTATAGTGAAAATTGGAACAGACGAGATTATTAAGGCTTGTGTATCTGGTAGATTGGTACGCTGGAAAGATAAATTAAAATTATTCGAGTCATTTATTCAGTGAGTAGTGTTACATGCAGGGCTGTGGAGTTCGCGTAAAAATCTACCGATTCCGACATTTCCTTACCCTCCGACTTCGACTTTTCCTTATCATCTTTGACAGGTAAGAATATTGGTATTATTCGTCATTGTCTGAAAGGAAGACCTATTGACCAGTAAGTCAGTAGGATAGTAGATCTAAGATTTTTCTCCGTGGTTAATTGGAGGAGACGAGGAATTTGGAGTTACTTCAGGGGGAACTTGATATTAAGGATGGGATATCTTNTAAGATAGCAAAAAGCTTAATTTTCAGGATAAGGATGGGCTTTATAAAAAAATTTTTTTTTAAATTGTAAATGTTAATAACGAGTAAAATCATCATTAAGTCCGACCCTAGTGAAGATATGACATACGACCCCCTTTATCTCCTCACCCCGTCGACCTTTAACCATCAAAATTTAATAGCGTCAATTCCCCTAATAAACAAACCTCCCTGTAAAATTTCATAAATTTTCGACAAAAAGCACAGGAGTTAAGCTTCAGAGAGGGTGAACAAAATCGTGCTCTTCCCCACACATACTGTACACACACACTTACATCCATACCTACATAGAAACCCCGAAATTTTTTGAATTTCTCGACGCTTCAAGGTCCCCTGAGTCCAAAAATGTAAAAATCTCCGGAAAAGATTTTTTTTCTTTTTTTGACCGATTGCCATATTTTCCGTTTGTTATATATAACAGAGCCTGGAAAGTAAAATGACAATTGGTTTTTCGAATCAGTCGAACATCATTTTTGAATGTCTCACAGAAAAAAATTCCAATTCCGTGGTTCGCTTCGCTCGCTCGCCCCACGAGCTTGGTCCGCTTGTACCCGATATAGACTATTCATAACAAAAATTTCGTGACGATTCAACTCCTCAAGAGGGACCAACTACTCTCGGCCCAACTCCTCTTCGATTTTGCCCTTTGCTCCCTACGCTCAACGGGGGTGAACCGACTCTCCCATCCCGCTCGCTTCGCTCCTTATTTGGCCCAACCGCTCAACTCAACTTCTCTCACTTCACGATCATTCTTATTCTTCACTTATTCAAAAATTTCATGACGATTCATCGATACCCGTTGCAGCCGATCTTGTTTTTGTTTGTTTTTTGTTTTTTTTTGCGTGACGGAATAAAGTGTTGTGACTATTTTAAGCTAAGTATCTTATATTTATAGAATAGATTTATTGTAGCTAACTAAGAAATTTAAATGCTTTAACGATCGATATTTAGATAATTACTTAATCAATTTTGTAATCGAGATAAAAACTTAAATAATTTCCATTTAGAATTTTTTGATTGAATGCAAAGTTTTCGAGGTAATCGTCTTTAAAGAAGGAAAATTTGTTTTGTTACTTCAGGGGTGCACAACCTGCGGCCCGCGGGCCACATACGGCCCCTTATCAATGTTTATGCGGCCCGCGGACGGTACAGGCCAAATCCCTTCTTTCGAAGTTTCAAGTGTAGAACTTTTCCCTTTCACAAAGTCATTAGCACCCAACTGTTTTATAACTCCCTGAAGTGAGAAATGGGGGG